>NC_083462.1:32831361-32836632 GCF_030014155.1 Tachysurus vachellii | reverse complement strand
GTTGAATTAGCGGGGAAAAGGCCCAAAATTTTAATACAAACTTTTTAATTTTGTATTATAAACATATCCCACTTTTAAAAAATATACAAAATAGGCCCATACACAAAAACACTCCCAATTACTGAATATACAACACTAAACATAAAAAAAATGAAATGAAGAAATAGCCCCTTTAAAAGGGGTATAAAATAATTGGAAAATTACTGAAACATCAAATATTTGAGTACTTAATTACAGAAATTATTTTTTTGTTTTTTAAATTTAAAAGAAAAACCAAATAAAAACACACATCTAACACTGTGAGGGTGGAAACCCTTTTTTATACTGCTGCACACTCAGAAAAAATTATAAATTTACCCACTTGGGCCCTCTTTAGTCTTAAACCCCCAGACCCGGGGCAATTTGCCTATTAACATATTTATGAAAAAAGGTACTTTTTTTAATATCGAGTAGTTTCCCCGTGCCGCTGACCCCTCCAAAAAAATTGCGATTTTATTGGGGAATAGGAAAATAAAGTGGCCTTTTTTTTTTTAAATTTGGGATTGGAAATACGCAGCTTCCCCCAAAAGGGCAGATTTTTTTACTTTACGTTACACATAAGTCATCCCAAAATTGACTCCTAAAATTTTGGTTTAAAACATTTTTAGCCCAACCCCCCCCCTTTCTTTATTTTAAACACTAATCCCTCAGAGAGGGATATATGGAAATTTTTTTATTTAAATCCAAGTAGTTGATCTTTTAAAAAGCCCCCATTTGACTAAAAAAATTGGTTTTTAAAGAAACTTTCATCAGACATATGTGTGAAAAAGCTGGCTTGTTTTGTGGGGGTTTTTTTGAAATTGAAAAAGGCAGCAAATCCCCCCGGGAAAAAACCCCGCTAAGTTTGGGTTTTTTTGCTGCATGGCAAAACAAAAAAAAAGGGGAAAAGGGGGAAAAATTTCCCTGAATCCCAAGAGGGGGCACAAAAAGGGGGCAAAAAGATCTTTTTTTTCGGCTGAGAAAGGAGTGTGATTGCTAAAAAAGGGAAATTTTTCGAGTCCACAAAAGGGGTGGACTGAAAAAACACACACTCAAAAAAATTTCCCATGTGGCACAGGGTTTAAACACCCCCCATATTTTTTTTTATTAAACATCACCATAGTTTAGTGTGGGCCCCAAAAAACCCTGCCTTAATCGTTTTTCCCTTTTTTTTGAACTGCCCCCTTTTGCCCACGATATCAGTCAAGTTTTTTCCCCTTACAGACATTTTTAATTAAGCTGCCCCCCAAAAATTTTTAATGTGGCAAACGGGGGTTTTTCCCCCCCTCCCCATTTCCCACCAACAAAACCCAACACGGTTATATATTTTTAATATGGGGGTTTTTAAAAAAAAAATCTTTTTTTTTTAAAAATGTTTTTTTAATGAGCTAGAGGGAAAAATAAAAATTTTTAAAATCAGAAAGTTTGACTAGTCCCTGGGGCAAATAAAGGGGGTTTTTTTTTCCCCCTTGTTACATCTTTTTAATTTGACATGTATAAAAAATGAACTCTGACTGGGGACTGGGGGGTTTTATAAAAACTGTATTAAATGAGAAAGGGGGAAATAATTGTTTATTTTTTAAAAAAAGGGGGACTAGCGCCCCCAAAAACCAGCAAAAAAAGGTTTTTAAATTTAAGGCAAATTTGTACAGTTTATAGCTGACCTATAAAAATAGAAAAAAACCCTTTTCCAAATTTACTGCTATTATTACTACTTCATTTGAAAAAAACCCCCTTTTGTTTTTTTCATTGGGAAAAAACCCCTTTTAAAATTTTTAAAAACCAAATTTTTAAAAAAATTTCCAAAAATGACAAAAATTAAAATAGCTGTTTGCTTGGATAGTTTTAAAAATTTTAAAAATGCCCATTTATTTATTTATTATTCTTTTCCCTTTTTTTTTTTTTTTGGGGTTTATTTATTTTTTTTTAAAGTCTACTTGGGAGGGGGACCTATGTTTATGTTTTTTTAAAAAAATTTTTTTTAAAAGTATTTCATACAGTTCCCCCGGGGGGGGAAAATATGATGAAAAAAAAAGGGGGTTTCTTGGGGGGTTTTTGTTTAAAATGCCACAAAAAAAAAGGTTATGAGAGCTGTATAATGACATGCATAAATAACTTACTATAAAATTATTCTGGCTTTTTAAAGTTCTAATAGTGAAAAAAAGGTATGTAATGGTTTTTGGTTTTAAGGGGGCTCACACCCCCCCATTGGGGGCCCGGGGGGAAAAACTTTTGTGGGGTTTTTGCGGTTTATAAAAAAATTACCTTTTATTTATTGGCATCTTTGCAACCTTTGAAAAAAAAAAACCCCATAAATATAAATAAATAAATAAAAAAATTTATTTATATTTTTTAATATATACATATTTATATAAAAAAAAAAGCAAGTTTCTGCATCAAATTTTTTTTTTTTCTACTTTTTGTAATATAAAAAAAAAAGGGGAAAAAAAACCCCAGAAAATTTTTTCCCCCAAACCCCCGGAAAAAAAAATTTTTTTAAAAATTTTTAAAGGGCCCTGCTGAAAAAACCCCTTTTAAGGGGTTTACTTGGGGGGACCAGCTTGCAAGTGGAGGAAAAAAAAAAGGGGTTTAAGTATTACAAATTTAATCACCCCAAAAAATTTTTTAAAAAAATTTAATTTTTGTAAAACCTTTAAACCCAAAAAAATTTTTTCCCTTTTGGGGGGGGAAAAACCCCCAAAAAAACCAAATTCAATCTTTTTATTTTGGGGGAGTTTTGTGTGTGTGTGTGATGAGAGAAGAGAGAGGAGAAAAAGAGCGAGGGGAAAAACAAAGAAGTGAGGGGGGAGAGACAGAGAGAGGATTTTTATTCGCCTCCCCTTTTTTTTGGAAAAAATTTAATTTTTTTGGCCCCGTCTTTACGGGGCCACCACAGATAGAGCAACTTTAAGAACTAACGACTTAAAATTAAACTATTTATCATATGTTTTAATGAGGGATCTGGATTGAAGTAAATTTTCCAAACAAAAATTTTTTGAAAAAAATTTTTCGGCAAAGGCTAAGGGGAAATTTTTGTGCCCCCAAAATTAATTGCACCTAATGGTAAAAAAAAAAGCCATTACAACAAGCACTATAGGCATATACAAGGGGTTTTTATTAAAATAAAATTCAAGATTAGAATTAATTAAATTTTTTTTTAAAAAAGTTTGGGATTTATCTCCAATGAAAAAAAAGGGGGGGCCCCCCTCTTTTTGGGTGAAAACTGGGAGTGTGATTATAACCTGTTATAAACCCCGGGGAGTGTTTTATGAAATGGGTTTTTGTTTTTGTCGATACTTTTTGGGAAAAATTTTGCTTGTTTGGAGGTTGGTGCCCCCAAAAACCACATGGAGTTGGCTGTGTGATTAACCTCTTGATTTTTTTTGGGGGGTTTCCATACAGTAGTTTTGGTCTCCTCCCCCCAAAAAAAATTTTACTTAAAAAAAACTTTTTGTTTGTACTTTTCACTTCCTGAACTCCACTTTTTCTCCATTTCACCATTTTTTTCAAAATACTTTTTTTTTGCCGGGAAAAAAAAGCGAAAAATTTAGAGGTATTTAATTCCCTTTTTTAAAAACAATTTTTGGGGAACAATTTTTTCCCCCCTTTGCTCCTCATTCTTTTTTGCGGGGGGTTCCAAAAAAATTTTAGTTTGCTAATTTACCATTAAAAAACCCCCAAGGGGCCTTTTTAAAACAAGCCTAAAATTTTTTTTAAAAAACCCTTTTTTTTAGTAATTTTTGCCTCATTCCATCTTTTTTCCCCTTTTTTTAAAATTTTTTAAAAAATTTTTGGGAAAAAATTTTCCCCTTACCCAAAAAAGAGCTCGAAAAAAAGGCTTTGCAGGCGAAGTGATAGTCAAAAATTTTAGAAAACCTCCCATAAAAAGTGATTTTAAAATCTTGACCCCGTGACCCCAAAAAATTTTAAATTGCTAGGGAAAAATTATCTAAAAAAATCTATGGGGGAAAAAAAATAGAAATTTTTTGTTTAGGCAAAAAAGTAAGTACAAAAAATTTTTGCGTTACAGCAATAAAATTTTTTTTTAACTTTTCCTTTTTCCCCCCTTTGGGCTTGTTTTTAAAGGGAAAGATATTTTTTTCCCGAAAAAAAATGACCCAATTTTTTAAAACCCCTGTATAAAAAATTTTTAATAAACTTTTTTTTTAAAGTATTATTTTTAAATTTTTAAATTTTTATTTTATTATTAAAAAAAAAATTTTTTATTTTAGCTTTTTAATTTTTAGTTTTGTTCTTTTTTTTATAAGGGAAAATTATTATTATTTTTGGTTTTTAAGCGCGAAGCGCGGGAAAACCCCAAAAAATTATTTGTTAGGTTTTTATTGGGTTTTTAAGGGGGCGAAGCGCTGGAACTCTATTGTTTTCCCCTTAGGGATTTTTTTATTTTTTATTGGGGTTTAAAACGCGAAGCGCTGGAACACTATTGTATTCGTTTTGTTTTTTTTTTTTAAATTTTTTTATTTTATTTTTGGGGGGCAAGCGCAAAAACGGGGGAAACATTTGTATTTTTTCAGATTTTTATTTTTCCCCGCGCGAAGCGCTAAAAACCCATCGTTTTTTTTGGATTTTTTTTTATTGGGGGTTAACAAGCACGAAGGGGGGGAAAATTTTTGTATTTTTTTTTTGATTTTTTTTTGGGTTTTTAAGGGGGGGAAACGCGGGGAAACCCCCATTTTTTTTTTTTGGGGGGTTTTTTTTCTTCTTTTATTTTTTTTGGTTTTTAAAACGCAAAACGCTGGAACACTATTGTTTTCGTTCTGATTTTTTTTTGGGGGCCCTCCCCGAAGGGGCGAGACACCTTTTGGGGTTTTCGTTAGTTTTTTTTTTGGGGCCCAAAACCCCAAAGGGGGGTTGACACCATTGTTTTCTTTAAAATTCTCTTTTTAAAATTTAAAGGGGTTTTAGCGGGGAAAGCGCGGGAAAACCCCATTGTTTTTTTTGGGGTTTTTTTTTAAAAAATTTTTTTTAAAAGGGTTTTTAAACGCGTTTTTGCTGGAAATCTATTGTTTTGGGTTTTGGATTTTTTTTTAGGGGTTAAAACGCGAACCCTTTTGGAAAAAACCTTTGTTTTGGGGGGGGTTTTTATTATTATTGGGGGCAAGCGCGAAGCGCGGGAAACCCCATTGTTTTTTTTAGGATTTTATTTTTTTTATTTTTTATTATTATTATATTATTATTATTTTTATTCCGACCCTAAAAAACCCCTGTGCACCCCCAAAATTTTAAGGGGCC
>NC_083462.1:32733861-32826361 GCF_030014155.1 Tachysurus vachellii | reverse complement strand
GCAGTAGTATTCTCTGGAGTCTTAATGTCAATAATTATCGAAAAAAAGTGGAACTTTATCCTTTGGCTTGCCATTAAAGGATTATTTATGAAATGGGCGTGGCAAAAAATAATTCAAAGCCTATAACTCATAAACGAAAAGTCTAATTTATACGACCCTCATTGAGCACATGTGACATATGACTTTTAACAATCCTGCCAAGTTTTATCTTGATCGGAACCATAGGTGGCGCTGTAATTGGCAAAAAGCTGCACACCATGTATTTTCAATGGACTGCGTTGGCTGCAAATGGGCTTAATCCATTACTGATGTAACTGCATATAGGTTACAAATAATGGAGTGAGTAATGTGTGTTAATTGAGTAATGTGACATAAGTGAGTAGTGTGATGCAAGTAAGCTGTGTGATGCAAGTAAGCTGTGCGATGCCAGTGAGCTATACGATGAACGTGTGCACTGTGATGAAACTGAGCAGTGTTATATAAGTAATCTGTGTAATGAAAGTGAGCTGTGTGATGCAAGTTAGCTGTGTAATGTAAATGAGCAGTGTAATACAAGTGACCTGTATTATATAAGTGAATAATGTGATGTGCACTATAATTGTTGAAAAGATATATAAACCATATATTTCCAATGGATTGCATTAGCTATAAAAACCACTAGATGGCAGCAGAGGATCACTCGTTGGCTCATTCTATTCAGCATCTGTTTTTTCCTAGAAATTTATACTTAAACATTTTAAAATCAGCTTCATATCATTTGTTAGGTCTAGGTTTTCTGAACCACTTTGCTTGTACAATCAGCGCTGTAAATCAAATCATTCATTAAATATATAACAAATAAGTATATTTAAAAAACTACTTTTGCAAGTTCTATAGGTTTTTACTTAATGTCAATGAAATAAGTTCAGTAAAATTCCTTAAACGCTTGAACCCCGGGAAATGCTGCTTGCAGCTTTAATTATTATTATTATTATTATTATTCCGCCCTAGAAACGGTCGTGCAGCCCAAACTGTAAGGCCTAGAGAGCTCAAACTTGGTCAGATGGTAGTACTGGTCACAGTTACTCAGGGCCAAAATCTCAGCGGAATCGGACAATTTGTGTTTGTCCCCATAACCCCTAAACCCCTAAAACCCCTATGTCCAAATCTCAAGTGCTTTATATAATTGGAATCCTTGGCTCATGACTTAAAAAACGTATATCTCCAATTTCATTTCCGCCATTAAATTTTTTCGCTATAGCGCATTTTATCCGAAACCTACTTTTGCTAACTAGTCCTAGGTTTTTCGCCTGATCGAGACCAATCCAGTGCAGTAATATTCTCTGGAGTCTCAATGACAATAATTTTCGATAAAAAGTCGAAATTTTGATTCAGGGTCCTTAAGGGGCCCCAAAACGTTTGGACTGTGAGGAGCCACTTTTACTAAAATGTCAATAACTCAAGAACTAAATGAGCTATCAACACCAAACTTGGGACACATGTGAAAGAGGTCAAACTGAGGTCACAGTTCAAAAACCATGGCGATTGGCCACTTGGTGGTGCTATAACGGAAAAATCACTAAAAACAGCCATTTTAAAAAAAAAAAAGCCCTCTAGCGCCCCCAACAGTCCAAAAACCCAATTTTGTGCTGACTTGTAAGGCAAAGATTCTGATTCTGGTTCTGACTCGGAGTGGGTGGGGCCTAACCCGGAAGTAGGCTGGGCTTGTCTTGAAATGGGCGGGGCTTTAACCGGTAATAATTAATTTGTAATATTTATAACACTAGCTTACTACCTTTATGTTTTTATGAAATACAGCAAAAACGTGTCAGACACACAGTGTCCGGTTACTGGTTAGAGACAGCTGAAGGTTTAAAAAAGAAAAAAAATCTCCGACAGGCAGAGACGCAATGCGAATCGCATTCTACCAAGCAAGCACCACGTCTGAACGAACCCACGTTTACCAGAACTCTACTGGCTAGTAAGTACGTATTATTAATGTTACAACCCGAAGTAAAAAGCTGAAGAAACCCTAAACGTTAACGGAAAAGACCCACGAACCCGAGTGACTGAGGGAGAGACAGAGAGCTGTTCTGTGTGTGACTGTGAGTGAGCAGAGCGAGACACAGCAACACAATACATCTGTATGTGTATAGGGGAGGGGCGCTGTGACTAGCTTATCACTGTAGGGGAGGGGCGCTGTGACTAGCCTATCACTGTAGGGGAGGGGCGCTGTGACTAGCCTATCACTGTAGGGGAGGGGCGCTGTGACTAGCCTATCACTATAGGGGAGGGGCGCTGTGACTAGCCTATCACAGAACGCTGACACAATCAGCTAGCCAATGATGATTTTCATACAATCCGAGCACAGATATTGACTCGTATTACTCATATAATACTCGTACTCGGCAGAAGTGCTTTATCTGTACAGGATACTCGTTTCAGCCGAGTATCTGGCTCATCTCTAATGGATATGACTTTGTTTATTTTAGGGAAAACTGGACGGGTGAGTACTTCACATGACATATGTTGTGGCACCCTCTGTAGCATGACATGACATATATTGTCATGTCAATCCAAAGGCCTTAAACGCTTGAACCCGGGAAATGCTGCTTGCAGCTTTAATTATTATTAGGGGTCAAGCCCCGAAGGGGCGTAGACACCTATTGTTATCGTTAGTTTTCTTCTTCTTCTTCTTCTTCTTCTTATTATTATTATTATTCTTCCGTCCGTCAATGAAGTCAATGGCAGCCCTATGAACCGTACGTAGGAAAGTTATGAAATTTGGCACACATGTAGAGGCCAGTCTTAGAAGTTACTGTAGCAACTTTGGTGTGTCTAGCTCAAACCGTCTAGCGCCACCAACAGTCCAAAAACCCAATTTTGTGCTGAATCGTAAGGCCTAGAGGCAAAATTCTTGCAACATCAGAATCAGAATCAGAATCACAAAGGTCTTTATTGCCAAGTATGTTTAGGCAAAATTCTTGCAAAATCAGAATCAGAACCAGAATCAGAAAGGTCTTTATGAGGGACACACACACACTTACACACACATTTACACACACACACTTACTCACACTCGCTCACTCACATACTCACACACACACACACACACACACACTCTCTCTCACACACACACACACACACACACACACACACAGACACACACAGACACTCACACACACACTCACACAGACACACACACTCACACAGACGAGGAACACACACACTTACACACACATTTACACACACACTCACATACTCACACACACTCACATACACACACATTTACACACACACACACACTCTCTCACACACACACACACACTCTCACACACTCACACACACACAGACACACACACACACACACACACATACACTTACACACACATTTACATACACACACTTACTCAAAATCAAAAACATACTCACACTCGCACACTCACATACTCACACACTCACACACTCACATACGAGGAACACACACACACTTACACACACATTTACACACACACACACACTCTCACACACACAGACACACACAGACACTCACACACACAGACTCACACACACAGACAATCACACACACACACACAGACACACACACTCACACACACACTAACACACTCACACACTCACACAGACACACAGACTTGCGCACGCACACACACACACACGCACTCACACACACACACACACACACACACACACACACACACACACACACACACACACACACACGTTGGTAAGCTTTTCTGTATTAGAGACACTAGGTTAGGAGCGGGTGCCACCCTCTGTAACTTGCGGGTCACTTTGTGTATGTGAAAATCCTTTAAGGCCTTAAACTCCCTAAAGGCCTTAAACGCTTGAACCCGGGAAATGCTGCTTGCAGCTTTAATTAGGGTTCAAGCGCGAAGCGCTGGAAACCTATTGTTTTTGCTAGGATTTTTATTATTATTATTATTATTATTATTATTATTATTATTATTATTATTGTTAGTAGGGTTCAAGCACTGGAAACCTATTGTTTTTGTTAGGATTTTTATTATTATTAGGGTTCAAGCGCGAAGCGCTGGAACACTATTGTATTCGTTCCGATTTTTATTAGGGTTCAAGCACGAAGCGCTGGAAACTATTGTTTTTGTTAGGATTTTTTTATTATTATTATTATTATTATTATTATTATTATTATTATTATTAGGGTTCAATCACGAAGCGCTGGAAAACTATTGTTTTTGTTAGGATTTTTATTATTATTATTATTATTATTATTATTATTATTATTATTATCATTATTATTATTATTATTATTAGGGTTCAAGCGCGAAGCATTTCTAAAGCAAGCAGCATTTCCCGGGTTCAAGCGTTTAAGGCCTTTAGGGAGTTTAAGGCCTTAAAGGATTTTCAAATACACAAAGTGACCCGCAAGTTACAGAGGGTGGCACCCGCTCCTAACCTAGTGTCTCTAATACAGAAAAGCTTACCAACGTGTTGCACAATATATGTCATGTGAAGTACTCACCTGTCCAGTTTTCCCTAAAATAAACAAAGTCATATCCATAAAGCAAAGAAACACAAGCATCCAGATGCAGAATGAGTGACCCGCAAGTCACATACTCAAAGTGACCGGCAAGTTATAGCGCCACCAAGTGGCCAATCGCCACGGTTTTTGAACTGTGACCTCAGTTTGACCTCTGACACATGTGAAAGAGGTCAAACTGAGGTCACAGTTCAAAAACCGCGGCAATTCTCAGAATCAGAATCTTAAGAATTCGATTCTTCACAAAATTGGGTTTTTGGACTGTTGGTGGCGCTAGAGGGCTTTTTTAAAAATGGCTGTTTTTAGTGATTTTTCCGTTATAGCGCCACGAAGTGGCCAATCGCCACGGTTTTTGAACTGTGACCTCAGTTTGACCTCTTTCACATGTGTCCCAAGTTTGGTGTTGATAGCTCATTTAATTCTTGAGTTATTGACATTTTAGTAAAACTGGCTCCTCACAGTCCAAACTTTTTGGGGCCTCTTAAGGACCCTGAATCAAAATTTCGACTTTTTTTCGAAAATTATTGTCTTTGAGACTCCAGAGAATATTACTGCACTGGATTGGTCTTGATCAGGTGAAAAGCCTAGGACTAGTTAGCAAAAGTAGGTTTCGGATAAAATGCGCTATAGCGAAAAAATTTAATGGCGGAAATGAAATTGGAGATATACGTTTTTTAAGTCATGAGCCAAGGATTCCAATGATATAAAGCACTTGAGATTTGGACATAGGGGTTTTAGGGGTTTAGGGGTTATGGGGACAAACACGTTTTGGGGTTTATTATTATATTATTAACATAATAATAATAATAATAATAATAATAATAATAATAATAATAATAATAATCCTAACAAAAACAATAGGTTTCCAGCGCTTCGCGCTTGAACCCTAATAATAATAATAATAATAATAATAATAATAATAATAATAATAAAAATCCTAACAATAACAATAGGTTTCCAGCGCTTCGCGCTTGAACCCTAATAATAATAATAATAATAATAAAAATCCTAACAAAAACAATAGGTTTCCAGCGCTTCGCGCTTGAACCCTAATAATAATGATAATAAAAATCCTAACAAAAACAATAGGTTTCCAGCGCTTCGCGCTTGAACCCTAATAATAATAATAATAATAAAAATCCTAACAGAAACAATAGGTTTCCAGCGCTTCGCGCTTGAACCCTAATAATAAAAATCCTAACAAAAACAATAGGTTTCCAGCGCTTCACGCTTGGACTCTATTAAAAAATCCTAACAAAAACAATAGGTTTCCAGCGCTTCGCGCTTGAACCCTAATAAAAATCCTAACAAAAACATTAGGTTTCCAGCGCTTCGCGCTGGAACCCTAATTTTCCTAATAAAAACAGATTTGTAAAAATACTGATCCTAGTACTGACCCTCTTTAATGGAGAAGGCAACAAAGAAGAACCCTATCAATACAGGCTCAATATTGAAAACTTTAGTTGATGTCGTCATATTTTAGAAAAAATGATTAGACACCACCTTTGTAAGAAGCTTTTAGGAATCTTATAAACCTAATTACAAAAGAAAAATGGACAGTGTGAAAAGGATTTAAGGGTTGAAAAAGTTCTCTCAATCCCACCTTTTCATTTATAGAATTATTATTATTATTATTATTATTATTATTATTATTATTTATTTATTTATTTATTTTTTGCTCAGCTTTTCACATTTAAATTCGACCATGCTCTCTATGATTGGATTAGCCCGGGGTTCCACAGCACTCTAATGCGGCAAATCCATGTAATTCAGTTCTAATTCAGCTTTTAATTTGACATATAATGTCTTACATTGACAGAGACTGTGCAGGCAGAGCTGCTGAGAGGGATAACAATAACATATAACATATAATAACATATAACATATAATACCAACCATATGATGTTTCAATCAGGTTTCATTGAAATAGTCTGTGCCTTTCACTGTCAAACAAGTGAACAGGTTCTTCTGAATTTGTCAGCCACCAACTGTCATAAATCAACTCTGCTAAGACGCTGTGGCTCTTTCTGGATGTGTTGGGTCGGTAGGACTAAAGTCAAATAATGGTGATTGGAAATGAAAAATGTCACTCATGTATTTTGACAGATCAGACACTGATTTTGTCCTCTCTCTCTCTGTCTGCCATTCTTGTTCAAGGGCTTAACACATATGGAGGATCTCAAAGTGCGAGAGATGGAGATCTGGAGCTATAAGAAGAAGATCTCTGAGGCGGAGATGAAGCTCAATCGGCTGCAGAATCAGTACGAGGCCATCAGGGCCGAACGAAAAAAATTCAGCAAGAATCTGCTTGATGCTCAGGTACATAAACTCTTTGTATATACCCACATGTGTATTCTTTGTACAATGTGTCCTTCTCATATACTGCTAGTTATAATGATTTGTATACTTGTATATGTCCTTCTCATATACTGCTACTTATGCAGTTTGGTGAGACTTTACTTGATTATTCTCTCAATATTTTCCAGATGCTCTCAAGCTTCTCATATTGTAATTCCTTTATTTATTCTATTTTTTGCACTTGTTCTTGTTCTACAATATCACACTATTTGCATATAGTCAACTCATTTACACCTTGGATTTGAATACATATCCAATGTCATACAAGTCATGTTTTATCTTGTAACTGATTTTTATTCTCTATTTTGACACACTATACTGATATTTTAATATTTATAGTCTTAACTGTTTGTCTGGAATGAAGCAATCTTTCTAACACTGCAAAACTAGAAGCACAAGATCAAGGTCACTATTATGCTAGAGCCTTTAGTGATCATAGAGGATAATTGTTAGAAGATAATGTCAGAAGTTTGCAGAGTAGTCAATAAATGGAAAATATGTGGCTATACTTTTGAATAAAAACCATAATATTTTTATATAGTTGTTTCACAAATCTCATAAGTCGATATATAAAAAGCAGAATACCCAAACTATCACCCTCATCAATTTGCACACTCAGATTTTATTATAATTTCTTGGGAAACTATAATATATAACTCATGGGAAAAAATGCTCCTGCAGCTAAGTAAGCTTTAAAGTCCTTAATTAACTATATCCTAATGAGTGACTGTAGAAGTCTTACTGAACTGCTGATTCTTTTGAGAGAGCTGAAGAGGAATCAGCAGCAGTGTTACACTGTGACATGCCACAGGAAGAGATTCCTTTGCTGTGTTTTTCAAAGCACGGTTCCTGCATTTTGTATTCCTTTTACTCTTCTACTCTCTTTTATCATAATACCTGAATTTGAAGAGTAAAAATATACTCCCACGCTCCTGTCTTAAGTCTTGTCCTTGTCCCAGTTGAACACTGTAGTTGTAGGATGATAAGACTACAGTAAAAAAAAAAAAGAGCTTTTTGGCAATTAGTCATGTAAATTGTATGGAGTGTGCTTATTGTTGGCTTGTTAGTTTTTGACTAAATGCTAATACTGACTCTTTGCTTCGAGTGTACAGGTTGTTTAATATTTATAACCCTTATGCTTTTTTGCCTAATCTTGTTGCGAGCCTTTAGAATGTGTGCCTCTTCTTATATCTATCTTTTTAATCATGGGCTGTTATTAAATTTGCATCCCATGAAAAGCGCTTAAATGTTTTGTCACAGATTTTATCATCATCCATCTTTACTTGTAGTGTAGTGTGCATATGGCATTTGTTTATCGCTTGCTAGCTCAGGAGTGCATAAATGCTGTCTACTTATTCAGCGTCCTTCCACATGAGAAGCAGCGGAATTATTTTGTCTATAATACTGTGTATTACAGTGTTACAATACTGGGTGTTGAATACCAACGTTAATACCACACCGCTGTTGAATTCTTCAATACAGTATGATCGCGCAGAACCACAACAGCAGCTCATGACGGTTTATTGTAATGCGCTTGTTCAAATATGTTTTTTAAAACGTTATACAGAATATCTATAGTAACAGCTCATTCACAGGGACAAGTATGATGGAAGTTCCATGTACTCTTAGAAATGAATTTAAAAATGTGTTCTTATTTAACAAAGAATAAAATAATTGTTGCTACATGGTGAAGGTTTCTGAAGAGAGACGTTCATTAAATAATTATTTAATGGTTATTAAATAGTGATTAAATGATGTCAGCTCTCTAAAACTTTAATGTGATCTACTGTAGAAACCAAAATTTAATGAATTGAATAAATTTGAAAATAACCTGGTGACAAAAGTTTGAACACCCCTTTATCAATGCATCCTTAAATCGCCTTTTGCTTGTAATATAACTCTGTGTTGATGAGGGAGAGTCTGACTTACTGTAGCATAGCTCTATTTGCCCATTTTATTCCACTACTTTTTGCAAAAAAATGTTTCAGATCTATCAAATTGTGAGGTGGTCTCATGTGCACAGCCCTCTTCAAGCTATTCCATAGGGTATGATTTATATGATTTATGTTAATAAAATTATACGGTTAAATGTATATCATATGTTTCTATTATATATTAATATAACAGAATAGGCTGAAGCAAAACTCATGGGACAGCTACAAATGTGGTAGTGCAAATTGGGAAATGTAAGCAAAACTAATGGACAGAAGAAAAAAAAAATATTTTTACCTTTAGCACACTTTGAATAATGTTTCTGTTTATGCAACCCCATTTTCCGTACGAGCCCAGATCATGTTGATTCATGATGAAGCAGAAAGGAGTCATTTTCCTTAACCGCAAATCTATTGTTAGAGGATCTTCATCATATAATCTGACATGGGGAACAGATGTTATCGCAACAATGGTTCATAGAATGCGATCAAGATTTTATTAGGATCATCTTCCCCACCATGGCAGGTAATAACCTTAAAAGACTGTGAAACTCAGAGTCTAAAACCAGCTTAAGGGGACAAGTGATGCCGAACTGAAATAATTGCCTCCCACAGCATAACAGAGCCACAAGTTTTTCTTTTAATCTGTAAGCGTGCGTGTATATAGTGTATATATGTATGTTTCCATGTGTGTATGTGTATAAAACAACTATGTCTGTGTCTTTTTTTTTGGTACATGCGTTCATGCAGTTGAGTGTCTGGATCTGATTGTACTTGTGTGTTGTTCTGCATATTTCTGTGCTTCTGTTTATGTCAGGCTTTTTCTTTCTTTTTGTGTTAGCTGCCTCATCATGTACTGTGTGTGTGTGTGTGTGTGTGTGTGTGTGTGTGTGTGTGTGTGTGTGTGTACAGCATGAAATCACGGATATGAAGTGCAAGATTAAATCCATGAGCCAAGAGACTGTTCAGCTCACAAAGGAGATCAAGAGCAAAAAGGCAGCACTGGTCAAAGAACATCTCGATGTTCTGCTAATACAGAAAGTAAAAGAGGCTCTTAAGGTACAATATAACTTCTAAAACTTTCTACTTTCTATTTTCTATACTGCTGCCAATCACCCACCTATTATATCATGTCTATTTTCCTGACTTGGCACCATTTAGCAATCACTCATGGTACATTTTCATTATTGTTTTTTTTCACCTTTTTTAAAGAACCATTTCAGTTATTTATTTATTTATTATTTATTTTACAATGTTCTTTAGAGACCATTATAGCAGCTGAGCGCTACATATCACTTCATGCTGATCTGTTCTTTTAAATCTGGCTCTTTCAGCTAATCAAATGTGTATTTTTCCCTCAGGCTGCATTGTGTTATGTGTCATTTTGATTGCATTTTGTGTTTGTGTGTGTGTGTGGGGAGGTGTTATTGTGTAGAACATTTTTGTGTTTTATTTCCTCTTTGTAGACAAAAAGCAAGGTGCCATTCTTGCATTTCAGAGAAAAAAACAACAAAAATCTGTAATCAGGTGCTTTTTGTTCAAATGTATTTTTTAGGGTTCAAAGGAACAAACCAAAAACCTGACCCTAGATCTGCACTTACAAACATGGGACCATGTAATGTATAGCGTACATTAAATTTGTCAGCTTTCATATTATTTTTGGTCTCAGTTCATGCATGGAATTGAATCATGTATTGAGGGGGTCATTTTTATTCATCAGCACGGAATTCAGTTTCGATAATCCTTTCATTTTTAGTTTTCATATCTCTACCTTTATCAAATAGCATCATTTAAATTTAAAGGCAAATAACTTTCAATATCACCTTGAAAGAGAGAGCGAGAGAGAGAGAGAGAGAGCGAGAGAGAGAGAGAGAGAGAGAAGGAACTTTGAATGATTGTTGAGGAAGTGGAGAGAAAGAGAACATACAAGGGGCGCTCAGAATCATTTATCGTAGACAAAGTATTGCTTTGAGGGCCTGTGGTGTTCTGATTCAACAGCTGACATGAAAGGCTAAATGAATATCTATGAGCCCTATATATCAGAGTCATTATGAGCCGTTATAATAATTCAGCTCCATGTCCATGGTATTGATGCACTGTTGGAAGTCGAGGGTAGGTCAGTCTTGATGAATACGTCCATTGTGAAACTTCTGATTTCAGGTGCACTCCAGCATTAATAGTCTCAAATAATAACATAATTTTATACTTTTATTAATCTTGATATATACAACCTTAACAAACCTATGCTTAATGGAACTGGAGCTACAGAGGACATGGAACTTTTCATTACAATGTATAAAAAAGTTCAGTTAGTTCAGTTCAGTTAGATAACACTTTCACGTAGTTTGTTTCCATAAAAAGGAACTTTATATCATATTAAAATCTTCATTATATTGACAGAATCAAAGTAATGAATGAAATTTGGCTGCCATGCTTGGCAAGGACACAAAACTAAAGGATAATTAATGGCTCTGGTATTAGGACTTTTATAACATTAGTCAAAAACTAGTCAAGACTATGGAGCTGTAAATTCATACTTACAATCTAGTCTTAAATATTTAAACTCTCACATGTTTCATTCCATTGATTTAGAGTGCCATTTCAGTGCTGACACATCTATTGCAAAAGGTTTTGCCATCCAAATGATGTTGTTGTGTCATGCTGTAGCAACAGAACACTCTAATTTGTCCAGCTAAGGAAAATGGATATAGATATTGCTACCAATTTATGTAAACTGAGCCTATCATACCACACCAAGTCCATCATACAGGATAAAGTTTTAGCTTTTGCCACAATTAGTATGAAAGCCTCTGACAAGCTCAGATCTTTTAGACAGCATCATCTCTACAAGAAAGCCAAGATTAGGGAGACAGAGTAAAAAGAGGTGATCTTTTGAACTGTGAGCTGTGAAACTTGTGTGCTAGCCATGTTCCAGCATAGGACTGGACCAGGAGACCTGAGCAGATGGGTGGGGAGAAGGTACAGGAATGTTCTTCTGCTTTACATCAGAAACAGGTCTAATATTCATGGATATGAATGTTAGGCAACAAGATAATTTGTAGAGAAGACATTTATGACATACAGAAGTTCAATCCCTTTAGGTTTGATATTTGGGTAAAAACAAGGATGAGAAGGTTGTGTCAGGATCACGCTCAGACTTTTTTATCTGTTGGAACGTTAGGGGGCGTTCCGGGAGTTGTCTCTTGTACCATGTGTTTTTGTTTACATTTTGTATTCACGTGTCTGCCCAGCCCTTGTCTATTTCCTTCACCTCGTGCACACTGTTCCTGGTGTGTCTAATTGTCTTCCTTTTTATTTTGGCCACATTGCCTTGGTCAGTGCGGAATCCTCGTCTTTGTGTTGTCTTCGTGCATTCTGCTTGGTTGTTCAGTCTTGGTTCTTTTGAGTTTTGGTGTAGTTCATGTAATGAACTAGGTATCTGGGTCTGGGTTCTTATCTGTGAAGACACCCACAGTCTCTGACAGTTAGACAGTCCATGTACTGTAAGCTTCTGATCATTTTTGTGATTCATTTCATGAGTGCTTCAATAGATGGTTTCGTGGATCAGTGTGCTTCCCTTTCTACATTTTCCCAATTAGAACATGTAATGATTACATGGACCTCCTCTAGCAAAAAGGAGTGTCAAGCATTTGACTTTGTGATGTGTGATGCCAATTTCACTCATCCCTATTACTGTGAAAAACAAATGATCAGGAGGGAAACCTGAAGAGAGCCAAAGACAGGACAGAGGAAGAGCAAAATAATGAGTGAAAGAATCGATTCTCTTGTTTTGCTGATGCTTAGTTTCTTGTTCTGATTTCTGAGCTAATGAAAACAGTGTAGAATCCAGAAAGAGAAAAGTGAAAGCACCAAAACTAATCAAAACAACAACACAAATGAATAAGTATTTGGATTTCCTGTCATGATTGTTTCTTGGTAATCAAACCAGTTTATCTTATTATGCATTGTCAGTTTGGAGGAAACAACATGTCTATCAGACCTTCACTTCAGCAAAATTGTTCAGTTTTCTGTTTGCCTTAATAAATATGTATAAAGGTGCTTATATTTAAAAATGCAACATACATTGCAATGTTTATGCAAATGTATTCATTTAGGCACCGCAACGCAAAGCAGTTTATCAAGGTTATACCTTAGTATATCAAAATGATGTTTCTTAAAATAATTTTTACATATTATATACTCATCACTCGTACACAATTATTCCCTTTGTTCCAGCAAGTTCAAGCTTAGTGAAACGGCCGCATTCAAGTTCAAAATATTCAGGGTATATCCTTTTTTGGCTCTAATGTTTTCTTTAATTTTTTTGCTTAATGCTGCATGTTCTTCATCCAGTCAGGAATGTAATTGTTATGGGATACAGCACAGTTCTGATATTGCTTTGATAATTGAATCATAAGTTCCACCGCAATCTAAAAAGCATTATCAGTGTCTTCCCGTTATGAATGGGCACCAGTGCCATTAGCCCCCATATCCCTCTGGCCTCTGCAACCAAAAAACAATTCGAACTAGTAAACAAGACAGCAGGCCCAAGCAAGACTTTAAAAAAAAATTACCACAGCATTGATTGCTTGACATGTGGCACACAATAAAACTGGCTGTATTAATTACCACAGCACATCATTGGGATTGCACCCTCCATAACTGCATAGAAGTAGAATGCCTTGTTATGCCAATCACGTCATGGAAAATCTGCTTGACATGAAGTCAGAAAAGAGGCCAGGCAGAACAGGAAAGCAGGAGAACAGTCAGTAAAGGCAAGGACAAATAAAAATTACGTTCATGTTGCAGAATACAGAAAATTAATAGCATATGTGCTACAACTCATCTTTTTCATTCTTTCACTCACCATCCCTTCAAAGTCTGCAGGCATTTCAGCTTTGAAATTCTTGTTTCTGTTGTACACCTTCACATGCACTTTTGCTAAAATCAGCAGTTGTTTCTTTCTGCCTTAGTTACTACTCAAAGATAGATGGTCTGTCTAAATTCTAGGAATGTTGGCCTCATTGTAAAATGACTTCTTATGGCGCCTTATACAGATGTAATAACTTGTTCTTAGGACTCAACATGATCTAATTTAAGATGGGTAAATTTGTGGCCTCAAATGTATTAAGCAGTAATACAGATATAGGTAGACTATCAACAACCCCAATTTGTGAAAAAACATTCCTCACAGCACACTTTTGAAACAACTTTTGGCAAGTTAGGTCCATGGATTCATGCTGTTATTGTCGCAAATTCTGACAGAGAAATTGAGATTCATCATTCGGTAGCCTCAGATTCCTGTTAGCTGCAGGAGTGGTATCCAGTGTGGCTTTCGTTGTTGTAGCCAGCCACTTTAAGTTTCAGTGTATTATGTGTTCTAACGCTTTCCTTCTCGTCATAGTTAGAGTGGTTACTTAAGCAATTGCAGTTTTAAATAAAAATGCCTTTGAGTTTCTTAAGGTAAAACATCCAGTGATCCCTGTAATTTACACACTCCCTAAAATCCACAAGGGCTTAGATATCCCTCTAAAGGGAAGACCTATTGTCAGTGCGATTGGTAGCCTAACAGAAAATATATTTGCTTTTGTTGACCATTTCATTAAATCAGAAGTGGTTACCCTCCCTTCTTACATACAGTACGTGACTCCATCAATTTTATTAATTCGCTGAAAACCTTTGATTTTAAGTCTGACAACTTGATGTTGGCCACCTTTGATGTTCAGAGTTTGTATACAAATATTCCACATGAATGTTGCCTAAAAGCACTCCAGCATTTTCTTTCTTTAAATAAGGTTGAGCCAAAACCTAGCACTGAGTGCATATTAGACTTGGCAAACATAGTCCTTACCAATAACTTTTTTCGTTTTCAGGATGAGTTTTATATACAAAAGAAAGGCACTGCTATGGGAAGTAAAATGGCCCCTAACTATGCCTGCTTATACAGTATATGGGTCTTTTTGAAAATCAATTTGTGCTGCATCAGAGAAACCCATTCTATTCTAAGATCTTATTCTACAAGCGGTTTATCGATGATATTTTTCTGATTATTGATTGCATATTAGATGAATTAATGGGCTTCCATGAGTATTTGAACTCTTGTAATGAACATTTAAAATTTATTTTGGAATATGATAAACATCGCATCAGTTTCCTGGATATTCAGGTATATAAAGATGGCACGACCATAAAAACTGATCTTTTTCGCAAGCCCATGGATCGAAACACTATATTGCATGGGGATAGTTTTCATCCCAGACCGTTGGTCAGAAGTCTTCCGATCAGTCAGTTTAATCGTGTATGTAGAATATGCAGCAATAATACATCTTATTCAAAGCAGGCTGCAGACTTGAAAAAAAAAGATTCCTCAACAGAGGGTATAAACAAGATTGGGTTCATTTGGCCAAAAAATGTTTTGATCAGTTAACACAAGATGAATGTCTTCGATCAAATAAGCGCACTAAAAATCCAATCAAGACCCTTTTATTTAGCATAAAACATTCTCCACTTGTATCAGAATTAAGAAAATCTGTTTACAAACATTGGCACATTATTGATTTGGACCCTAAATTAATCAAAATATTCCCAGAAAAACCTAAGCTTGTTTTTAAGCGTGCCCCTAATTTAAAAGACCTCCTGGTTAAAAATGATATACGTCCGCAACCTACAACGTCATTTTTTAGTATGCCAGATGGTAACAATAGATGTGGCAGTTGTGCCCAGTGCTCTTATACTCATAAGTGCAAAAACTTTATTCATCCACACACTGGCAAGACCTTATCTATTTGTGGTGTTATCACATGTAGCACCACACATTTTATTTATTTAATTCGCTGCCCGTGTAGCTTAGCATATGTGGGCAAAACAATGAGAGCACTTCAGACTAGAATTAGTGATTACAGAAGTACTATTAGAACAGGGGATGAACGTAGTCCTGTCGCCGCTCATTTTAAACTAGCAGGGCATAATGACAATAAACCGTCTAGAGGAGGAGATCAGGATAAAAGGCTTCTCCAACGTGAAACATTTTGGATTCACTATTTAAATACAATGTCTCCCCATAGTCTTAATGAAGAGTTTGATATAAAGCCATTTTTATAAGGAGTGGGGATATGTATATGTATATGTGTATGTATAAGTATGTGTGTGTATATGTGTATACATATATACACATGTATATGTGTGTATGTGTGCATGTAATATGTATGTATATGTGTATGTATGTGTTTTTTGTGGGAAATTGTCTTTCTTTGCTGACTATTTTTTGGTGGTCTTTTGTGCATATGTGGGGTGGTGTTTTCATGTTGTTTTGGGCTTATGTGTATGTGTGGAGCTGTTTCTTCCATTGTAATGTTTTTCTATGAAAGTGTTCTCTTAATTGAGTAAAGGGTGGGGCTAATAGGCTTGTTTAGACCCAATCAAGCTAATTGAAATTACAGGGTGGGTCAGTTGATTGCCTATACAGTATATCCCCTTTTAACAAATGTGTTCCATTTGCCTGAAGAAGACCCAGTAGGGTCGAAACGTTGCTGCTTTTTATTAAATTAATAAATATGGGAGTTATAAACAGTGTTGTGGACATTACATTTTTTTCACTTTAGCAGTTTCTTTTGTCCTGCACCTGCCAGAAGGTGGGAAGTGCATACAATTACCTATTTAACATAGCAATCAGCTGAACCTGACCCAGTCTAAGGGCAACCATTCTACTCCTATTATACAGTACATCATTGCTTTCCCTGCTGGTCGAAAAAATGTAGTCTATTCATTAAGAATGATAATGCATTCTTATGAAGTGCCCTAATTGGAGGCTAACCAGACAGTGCTGTGGGGAAGATCCGGCCCTAGGCAAGTTGGAGGCTTTTCATAAGCCTTGAGAGGGCACAGAAAGTTTACAGGACAAGACTAGAGAGTAGAAATAGTATTTAACAATTCAACAAATTACACAGATACAGATGAAGAGCTTCAATTAATGTTTACATCAAGCATCAAAATAAGGAAAATGTGATCTCAGTGACTTGGGCATGGTTTAAATATGTGGACTAGTTTTAATACTTCAGAAAGTACTGATCTGGTATTTAATTAGAAATGTCTTGTTGAGGACAATATTTAGAGAAGAATGGTCAGACTGGTTGAAGCTGAAGTCTATAGTAACTTAAAAGCATCTCGGAAAGGCACAACATGTGTAATCATAAGCCGAGTGGACAACAATAACATCAGAAGACCATCAGAAGGAATCTGAGGTATCAATCTACATCAAGAGAACTGATGAGGAAAATAAATGGTCCGGACTTATATTGTAATTTGAATTCCCATTAATTAATAATGTATTGAATTTCATTCTTTTCAGTAGTCACATAGTCACGAGTTATTAATTGCATTATTATATTTTCTCTGAGACTTGCTCCTACTTATACTGTATCAGTTTGGGAAAGGATTTGTGTGAAAACTCAAATTAGTGGTTAACTACAAATGCATGCTGAAAGCATCAGCTCATTACAAGGTGAAAATGTACTATTTTTAGAGACCATGGCTATTCTAATGAGTGGTTTAGTCAGTTGTGGATCGATACTAAAATAAAGGTGTCACTAAGCTTGTTCCAAAGATGGTATCAGTGTGGCACTAAAATGAAATTGATATTTCGGAAAAGGGTTGAATCAGTTTGGTCTTTAATATTCTGGTATACCTCAAATGTTGTGTCTATAAAGCTATAAAATACTTGCAATTTATAATTGCAAGTATTTATTATTTATTTCACTTCAGCTGTTTGCTATGCGGGGGCACAGTGGCTTAGTGGTTAGCACGTTCGCCTCACACCTCCAGGGTTGGGGGTTCAATTCCCGCCTCCACCTTGTGTGTGTGGAGTTTCCTCCCCCGGTCCAAAGACATGCATGGTAGGTTGATTGGCATCTCTGGAAAATTGTCCGTAGTGTGTGATTGCGTAAGTGAATGAGAGTGTGTGTGTGCCCTGCGATGGGTTGGCACTCCGTCCAGGGTGTATTCTACCTTGATGCCCGATGACGCCTGAGATAGGCACAGGCTCCCCGTGACCCGAGGTAGTTTGGATAGAAGATGAGTGAGTGAGTGACTGATTGCTATGCCAAGAGTGAGTGGTGGACTAGAGGATTGGACTGGACATTGGTCCTTCCTGAAACTTAATGTATAGTACAGCTATATATAATACAGGCCCTTTGGGATATTACGCAGGATAAACAATGTTGTCATATTGCACAGGTAATATTTTAAAGTAGAGTTAGAAGGAGCATTAAAGCAGATGTGAGAATATGGATAGATTTAGTCACGGTTAACATTTGGTCTGGTTAAAAGGGGTTCGTGTCTCACTTGTTTTCTGGTTTATTCTTGGAAACAGTAGCCGACAGTTTCTGTGTTGGCTTAATCAGTGATGTGGCACACAAGATGTGTTTGCACTCATTTGGTTGAAACGTCAACATGGCTCTTGCAGCAGGGGGCAAGAGGAGCTCTCCAGGAGGCAAGACAGATGGAGCTACTGATCAGGGGGTTTAGATTTTTATCTGCTCCAACGATAGGTCTTGGCTGCATGATCTCTCTTTTTTCTTTGTCTCTTTTTCTTTTTGTGTCTTCCTCGGTTTCTCTGCTTATTTGCTGTTAGTTGCTTGGCCGACTGTGTACAAACTATCAACATACAACGCACAGGGCACTTACTTCCCATTTTGTCTGACTCTCTTCTCTCCATTTTATTTTATTGTTTATTTTGCTTCTTTTTGGACTGCCAGCAATAAACTGCTCTTGTAAAATGGACCTGTCTTTTCTCTCCTCATGCTTCTTGTAGGCTGAGCTTCAGAAGTTTAAGAAGCAGGCTCAAGAGACCAAGCAGGTTATAAACAAACAGAGGACGGAAGAGCAAAAGCTGCTGAAAATCATAGCAGATGCTGATGCTGAGAAAGTGCAGCAGAAGAAAGAACTGGATCAGGTAAAGCAGAAAAAAGGGATGTGTGTGGGTGTGTATTTAGGTGAAGGTTTTGCTTCAGTAGCCTCCCATTTGCCATGCTATAACTATGCCAAGTTCAATCTTCCCCAGGAAAAAAGATTCGAGTTTGGGCGCATTCCAAACTTATTAAAAGTACTGTCTGTATGTGAGGCCACAGTTTTCCTTTGGTGAGGGGAAAAAAATTCAAGACCTTGGGACAAGTTCTTATTAATGAGAAAAAGAATGCCTGTGCATGTGTCCAAGTGGAATCATCTGACTTGTCACTTTAAAAATGAACAATGGTGGTGACATCAGGTCATGCATAATACAAAATAATTAACCAATTATCATTTAATTGGAAAAGGAATATGTCCCAGGATGTGTTCTGAAAAACAAAACAAAACAAAAAATCACAAACAAAACAAATGAACATCATTTAATTAGCCCCTGATTCTTATGAGTTCCTTTTCTTTTTATAATCATATAACTTATCCGTATATTTTAAAAGGTGTGATTATGAGATAGACAGAGCTATCATAGAGAGCTGATGAAGAGATTTTCCTTAAGGTCAGAGATATCCATATCCTGAGGGCACTTTATTTGAATGGACCATGCTGACACCAAGTCCTTATTTATGTATCTATCAAACAAAGATGCCGTTTAATATGTGCTCATCAAAGCTTTAAATCAGACTAAAGAAATGCCTAGTCATGCGGTTTAGCCTTTTGGTTCATAAAATGGCTCTAAGAAGGATTTATATGTGAAAAAAGCAAAATACCACATACACACTACCACATTATGTTCCAGATGTAAAATTGAATAAATCTTCAACCAAAGTGGTCAAAAACAACATCAAAAAAGCTGTAGATTTATACTGCCTTTGCAAAACTCCAGACTAGTCCCCCTCAATTTTGGGACTCATTTAATTAAACCAGATTTATTCAGTGAGACATGCATAACACATCATCATCATCATCATCATCATCATCACCAATGATTAGTGAAAGTAAAAGTATACACAAAACACTGTCCAGTGCAAATGTAAGGGTATACCAGGAATAAAGTATAGAACTCAAGGTTTTGTGAGATCTAATTGAAAGCACTAGCCAATGATAAGCAAAAGAGCTTTCCTTTTTGCCATGCATTTATGGTATTTTGTAGTTAATATGCAAAATAAATCAAAAGATACATACATATTATAGCAGCTGCTTCTATAGCTCAGTGCAGTATTAAAGAGCCACACGTTTAAGAGTCCTCTTGGCAGATTTATGCGGTAGCTCAAGGGAGGTGGTAGACTACAGATCGGAAGGTCATGAGTTTGAATCCCCTAACACTACTGGGCCCTTGAGCAAAGTCCTTAACCCTCAATTGCTCAGTTGTATAAATTGAAATAAAATGTAAGTCACTCTGGATAAGGGTGTTTGCTAAATGATACAAATCTATGCTACAGACGTTGCCAGGAATCACCATGTCCTAAAATGTACAGTACTAATTAGATTAAACTAATAGTTTACTAATTTAGGGTCGTGTGCTAGTTTTCTACATTTGTTTGTGTCTAAAACTAGATTCAAACGACTTACTATATCTGGCCCTACTGTATATGTCCTTGGGGCATTTGGGTTACATGTTTTAGTTAGAATTTTGTTTCAAACATTTTGTTTGTCTATTTAAAACCATACCATAAACCAAAAATAGTTTTGGTTTATGCTGTGGCTTTAACTACACAAACAGCCCTGCGTTGAGCTTGCATTACATTATGTAAAGGGAAAGATGCTGTCAACTGCACAGAACAGTGCACTAACACAGGAGTTAGATAAGAGTTCAGCTGAAGCTGGAGATGGACAAAAGTATTTGATCTTCAGAAGAAAAGACGCTTTCTTGCTTTATGGACTGAAGTTTATCCCAAAATAAAATTAGAACAGTGTTTGTCTCTCTCAGTAGGTGTGGGTCATATACCTTCTCATGTAAAGAAACTGCCATTGCACAAAGCCTGGGACCAAATAAAAAAGATGATGCAATGTGTCAAAATAAGTAATTCTTTTCTCCCTATGTATTAAAACATGTGAAACTGTGACTCCAAAAATATCATCAACAAAACAAATGATAATGTTCATATTTAATTAGATTATTAGTATTTAATGTTTACATTTGTTACTCTTTAATCATTAGCTCTTTCAGCATTATGTCATCCACCATCTTCCAGATCTATTTTCTAGTGCTTTTGACAGGTTCTCTGTCATGTTCATGCTTAAAAAAAACATTTTCTGATTCTAATATTTTTTTTGGTGTTTAGGTAATCACTGAGCGGGACATTCTCAGGACTCAGCTGGTGTTGACAAAGCATGACCTGTCATTTTTTTATGAGGAGGTCAAGAGACTGAAGTCCATTGCGAACAACCGCGATATCCAGTACAACCAAATAGTGGAGGATATCCGTCTGCTCACGCATGATATCAAGAAGCTGCGAGGGGAGAAGACAGTCCTCAACCAAATTGTATTCAATGTGGACGACCTCAGGTGGGTTTGACTTTATACTTTTCAGCTGTTTATATTTGGGCTGTAGTCCAGATACAGTAGTGCCATTGTCAAGTCCACGATTTGGACTGGCTGAAAGTTTTAAAGGGAATGAGGCCAAGTAAATGATCAAAAACTGAAAGTGATCAAGTCAATATCAAGGCCAAAATAATCAAATCCTTTTCAAGGCTAAGCCTTTACTGAATTACCTGGTTTCATTACTGCATTACAGTATGTCAACTATTAGGCTGGTTTCTAGAATTACTTTGTCAAATGTTTTGCTTCAGAAAAGAGAAGACAACACTGTGTTATTAGTATGTATTTATTTTTGGATTAATTCTTTACCATAACTTAACCAATGCCCAAGCTTGAGAAAAATCTGGAAAATATCCATACAAACAAGGCGTTTCTGTTGGGGAGAAAACTTTTAAGTACTGCTCCTCTTTGAAAATGTCAGATAACTGATTTTGAAAACCGTTTTAACTAAAGCTAAATAAATAGATTTTGAGTGAAAATGAGAAATATTTCTAAATGCATTGCCAAAAGTTTCAACAGATTCTAAATGGTTTTGGTTCTCATTGTGTAAAAATGAAAAAAAGGAAATATGAAATGAAAGAGCTCTTGTCTCTGACCAGCAGATGAGATTTCTTTGTATTGTTGTGTTTTGTGGAAAGATATGGAAATAGGGGAGAATAAAATAAAAAAAAAAAGTAATTTGTATGACTGTAATGCCAGACTGTAATGCATGCTGTGACAGTTCCCATGTTTATTTAAGTAATATAAGCACTTAGCTTTGCTTGCTGTCCATCTCTTTCTCGCCAGTTTGCTGAGTGACATAAAAAATAGTCTGAATTTTCTTTAATATTTTCAGGCCTTCGACTTGATTTTACATCATGTCATTAAATCAGCAAGAACAGTTTTTCTGAGTGAGAAAGAGAGAGAGAGAGAGAGAGCGAGAGAGAGAGAGAGAGAGCGCACAGAGTGACTGCTAATATTCTCTTGCTAATGACAGGATTACCAAAATATATGGCGTACTGTAACCTGTTCCTGACAAGAATATGGAATAAGTGCTACTACTGTAATGCTGACTGTGTTAGGCATTCATTCATATTCCACATTCCATATAGAGTGTTGCTTGAAAGTTTGTGAACCTTTTATAAATTTCTATATTTATACATAAATATAACCCAAAACATCATCAGATTTTCACACATGTCCCAAAATCAGACAAAGTGAATCCAATTAAACAAAATAGACAAATAGATTATACTTGGTCATTTTTTTATTCAGGAAAAAGTTCCAATATTATACAGCTGTGAGAGCCAAAAGTTTGTGAACCTGTAGGTTTAGTACTTAATTTCAAGGTCAAATTAGAGTCCATCTGATTTCAGTCCATGAGATGACAATCAGGTCTCCATGAGTGTCCTATTTTATTAAAAGAACACAAATATATCAACATCTGGTGTTCTTGACGTGTGTTTGTGGAAGGGGATAATTGCAAAAACAGTGGTGATTTCTGAGGCCTTCTCTTAAGGTTTTGGACTCATACCCATATAGATTTTGAACAAATGGAGGAAATTTAAGACCATTGGTACCCTCCAAGAAGTGGTCAACCAACAAATATCTCTCCAAAAGCAACAATAGTTTGTTTGGTCAGAAAGGAATACAGGAGAACATCTAAGCAACGAAATGCCTCCTTTACTTTGCCTAATGTTAATGTTCATGAGTCTGCCATCAGGTGAACACTAAACAACCTTGGTGTGCAAGGCAGAGTTGCAAGGAGAAAGACACTACTCTCCAAAAAGAACATTGCTGCCCATGAAGTTTGCTAAAGATCATGTGGACAAGCCAGAGGACGATTGTGGATGAATAAGATCAAAATAAAACTTTTTTGTTTCAAAATGAGAAGCATTATTTTTGTAGAAAGGAAAATTCTGAAGAGAATTCTGCATGAGAACCTTATACCTTCTGTGAAACATGGTGGTGGAAGTTTCATGCTTTGGGCATGTTCTCCCCGTGCCTCGGGGGTTTCCTCCGGGTACTCCGGGCTCCCCTTGACCCGAGGTAGTTCGGATAAGCGGTAGAAGATGAATGAATGAATGAATGAATGCTGCATCTGGCCCATGGCAAGAAATCTGTCCATGAACTGAATCTCAAAAGAAAATGGCCCATAAACCGAGACAACCAGCACAAGCCCCCACGTCTGTCTACCAAAGAATGATTAAAGAGGAAGATAATGTTTTAGAATGGCCAAGTTAATGTTCTGACTTTAATTCAAAAGATAAATTGTGGAAGGACCTCTAGTAAGCAGGCCTCATGCGAGGACACTTACTAAAATTCGAGTGTTGAAGCGGTTCTTTACTGAGGAATGGAATAAAATTCTTTTAAGCTGTTGTACAGAACTGATCAAAAATTTACTTAGTTATTGCTGCACAAGGGCTCAAAGACATTTTTTCTTAATAATCAGGTGAATATGTATTATATTGTTGGCTCATTTGTTTGATTTTGTTCACTTTGTTTCTTTTTAGAACTTGTTTGGGAATCTGATAATGTTTTGGGTCATTATTAAATGTTTAGTATTTTTACTGCTGGGTCAGCTAGTTATCAGGATTTCTGACATAATTGGCAGTCAATTGTTCATAATCTTCACTGATAATCTTAATGTAGCTAGCATAAAATTTCTGACTGAATTTTTAATTCATTGTCCCAAGGCAAACTTGTAAAAACAACGTAAAATACAGGAAAATTACAGGTTAGTAACAGGTCAGGTTTAGTCACAGACCAAAGGAATTGATTGTGTAGTTCACAAGGAGGCTCTGAAACCAAGGGGTATAAAAAGAGTGACACAAAACCAGTGATAAAAAACAAACACACCTAATGGGAAATGGGTACACATTATTAAAAGTCTGGTGGCATTTTTGTACGTTGCTCTGGAAAAGGGTGTCTGCCAAATGCTGTAAATGTAAATATCGACTGTCATTGTTCTGGTGAATGGAGTCCATTGCAGCTAGGTTTGTTGGCCGTGGTAAAATGGAGCTTGTGACATTACACAATGTGACAGTCATATTCATAATTGTTCATAAATGTTCTCAGTCTTCACTTGTAAGCCTCACGTTAGCAATCAGAATTGAAGATTTGGATAAGGATGTTTTAATGTTAGTCTCAGTGCTAATGCTAGAATTTTAAAGCTTTCACTGCTTTCTAGATAAAATAGGCCTGACAGGATATCACTGTAACCTTTTCATGTGCAGTCATAAATTATCCTATTTTATGTACTACAAAACCAGAGTGTTACACCGTGTCTAGGGGTGAAGGCGAAACATGAAAGGGAATGAGAAACCAGGGGTAACTGAAAGAACAATAGTTTAATGAGAAAACCCAGTGTACAGGTGGGGGTGTGTCTTCAGGAGCCGACAAGGACAAAATAACAAACAGCACAGCTAATTATTGCACCCTTTAACTTCTCTACTAAACACTCTCTCTCACTCACTCATTTTCTACCACTTATCCGACCCTACTAAAAAAAAAAAAAAAAAAAAAAAAAAAAGAAAATACAAATCACTTCCCTAAATCCTTGAACAAAAACACAATAAAAAAAAGGTACAAATAAAATGGCATCGGTCTCCCTACCTCCCCAAGAATACTATGTACAACTATATACAGATAAGCAAACAAGTCCAAACAAGGGCAATCCAGAATCAAAGTCAAAATGAACAAGCAGGAGTCAGTATTAACAGGGAATGCTAAGCATACAAATATAACGAACAATTCACAAAACTAATTAGCAGCAAACAAATGACCACAGCAAATGAGCCAAAAAAAAGCCAAACAGGAAGTGGTGGTGGAGGCTTTTATAGGCCACAGGGAGTCAGCTGACCAGCAAGACGTGGCACCAGGTGAACCTCAGGAACCAATCAGGGTTTATCCTGCACAGAAACACAAACACCTCCCCAAAACAGAAAACAAATAGAAAAGGACGTAACGCAGAGCCCATAAAAAGTTAATACAAACTCTGAGAAAATCAAAATGTGACTGTATCCTGTTCAACCTTGTAAACATGAAGTTGCAGGAAAATGTACAAAAGTTAACCTCACTTTTATTTCAGACGATAACATTTATATCTGTTTGCATAAGTATGTGATCAAGGTGTTACAAACAGATCCTGGAGTCCACAGTGCTGACCTGGGATCAGATCATTTTTTATTTTTATTACACCGGCTGCCATTACACGGAAAAAGCCAGCTAGCTCTGAATCAGCACTCTTGGCCTTAATGCATGTGACTCAAGATTTGTTTCCTGTGCATAGAGAATACAAACTTAAAGCTGCGTTCGGCAAGGTTTAATAATCCTCAGGGGTTGTCTGGCGTTTTTTGCTTTTCTCATTGTTTTGAATGCTATTATATGCATATAAATAGCTGAATGTAGATTAGCTAACTGTTATGCTGAGGTTTTTATTGCAGATTCCTTCTCCGTCTGGTTTCAGAATACAGTCTTAAAGTTTTATTCAGCATGTTTTAATGATCCTTTGCTTCTTCCTGAGCACTGCATAATCTTGCATCTCTTAGCAAGTACTGCTAATAGTGAGCTGCTATATTCTGCACAAAGCCATTTTAAAGTGTGCTTCTAATCCTATGTTGGGCCAATTTGCATAGGTCCAGATGTATAACAGCTAAGGTGTTTGAGCGGGTTGTTTCACACTGCCAGTGCTTCGCTGTTCTACAGGGGTTGCCAGGTTTAAGTTACTTGAAATTTTGCCAGCTTGTCCAATAGACTCAAAAGCTGTTTAGTGTTTGTGTTCATGGCTCAGTGTAGATTTTTTTAACCTGAGCTTGTAGTGTGATTTTTATTTTTTTTCAGAGATGCAGTGGATATTTATGGAATGACTATATGGTAGCCTTGGCTTTGGTTTTCTAACAATAAAGCAGGGGAATTCAGCTAAAAATTTCTAAAGGTCCAGCTACATCAAATTCCTTGCTTATAGGGATACAGGTAAACTAACATGACTGAAAGATGGCAACAGTTACATTTAATGCTTAATTATTAGTGATTCGTTCATGGCTATAAATGAAATACATCAATTTGTGAGTGTGAGTGTTTTTGACTCAAATCATGGCCTATGAACAGCTGAAACAAGTACTTTAAGCTTGAAGTGAAGAATAAATGCATACGTCTCTACCATTTCATATTTAAAAATTCTTTTCTTGTTGATAACTTTTGTTGATTAACAAGAAATAGTCTCACTTCGCTTATGACACAATTTTCTGTTGCAATATTTTTGCTATGTCGGCACATGAGCACGGTCCACAAGCTGGCTACTCCGACACTAAATTCAAGCTAACGTAGTAAGTAGTAAAAATGCAGTAAGTTTAAATTGTATGGAGCCCCACCTCCTGGACATGTCAGAAAGATGAAGCACTGATATTTACACATTATAAAGCTGTACAGTGATCAGTTATAATTGTACTAAAACCAATACTGGGCTTTCATTGCTTAAGAATCAAGACGGGGGCACGGTGGCTTAGTGGTTAGCACGTTTGCCTCACGGTAGAAAATGAGATATATATATATATATATATATATATATATATATATATATATATATATATATATATATATATATATATATATATCATACACATATAGCCTGGCTAGAAATTCACAACAATTAAGGTCATCTTGTAAACTACAAATTTGCAACTGAAGGCCTGTGTCTACGTCCCCACTAGCAAGCAATAAAGTGACAGGTGGCCATTTTTCTATGTATGTGCAGGTGACTCCAGTAAGCAACAACATGACCAGCTACATTTGCATTTATGTTTTCTTAATTCTGTGCAAATTAAATACAACATACTAAGCAACAACCTTCATATCTTGCAATTAGTCCTTATTTTTTGTTTAATGCGCATATGCTTACGGTTTCATCTTATCCTGACACATACAACCTCACTTAAAATATGTATAAAGACAAAGTGAAGTAAAATAAAGCTACAGTAAGAACCGAGTAGCACAGATTCTTGGTGCCTCTAGCAAGAGTACAGTTAACCTGTTTAATCATCTGCCAAGGAAGCTAGTACAAGAGATTTTAATCATTAAAAAAAAGAATGCAAGGCCATAAGCCAGTGATTTAAAGGTTTCTGAAACCGGAATGTTGGCTTCAAGAAGTTAAAACTAGCATATGTTTATGCTAATGCAGTGAATGTTGACTTGCTTTCATTTTATAAATAATCTTTAATTTGATAATTAATTTTATAGATTGTTAATTGCTAAGTAAGAAAACGGCAAGCTATGTACGTTTTTCTTACTACTTACTCTATTTGTTAGCCAGCTAATGTTTTTTAACTACTGCTGTCATAAGAAAACAGCTGGATGCTGGATGCAGAGTGATGAGATTTCTTTAATGTGCAAAATCAACAACTAAACCATGAAAACTTACTGGCAAAAACTAAGTAGATAAAGACACTAAGATCAAGACTACACAAGCTGATGTAAAAAAATTTAGAATCATAAGAGAAGCATGAAGCTCTTTTCTTTCAAAAGAAAATGTATTTCTGTCGTCCTTCTTAAATGTCTTCACTCATCCCCAGGTAGTAAACAAAAAAGGCAATATCCAGAATGCTTTTTAACCTGTTATAAATTTATAAAATTAACCTGTTAACCTGTTATAAAATTAATACAATTTATAAAACTATATTTGTATTTTTTCTAAAAGGTTAAATCCTTTTTAAAGTGAGTTTAACCATGTAATTTCCTTGTGCCTGTGTATTTCTTGTGTCTATAAAATGTTTAGCTTCTCTTTTCCACCAGGTTTCTGGTAACCCACCTCTCATCATGCGTCACTTCAGCTCCTTTATTCTACTGGCCCACTGCATTCACTTTGCTGATTACAATTGGAGAGATACATTTAAGAGCATGCAATATAAACCATTAGACACATGTCCTCAGTCTTTGATGTCCATCCATGTGTGTGATGTGCATGTCCTCTTACACATGTGTAGCAGTGATTTTAAATGCGAGTCTCTCTTTAATGAGAAGCTTGTTGCATTTGAAAGATTGGCTCACTGGGCGTGAAAAAAAGATGGTTGAATTAACGATGTTCAGTAGGTTCTTATACTGTATGTGTTCTTCATTAATTAAGAAATATATAAATGGCTGTGAATAACAACCATTATCCTGCCAATCATATCCCAGTTCTTGTCTGCCAGCCTTAAAATGACACACTGTGTTTTTCCTCCATGTCCACCCCCTACCGATTTCTACTCTTTATCTCTATTGTCATTATGCTTACATAATTGCTCTTTAAAATTGGAATGGCAAAAGTAGTGAAAAATGTGTGTATATGTATATGGTAAATAGACTAAACTATAGTATGGATATAGTTGGGGGAAGAAAGTACACACTCCTTCAAGTCTATGTTTTTGTGTTTTTTATCAGGGCCTAAGTAACAATTTTGTGGTTCTCACCAATTTCTAGAAAAAAGTAGACAAAAACTAATAATTCAATATCGTGTAGAATCACATTGAGCAACTTGAAATAAATATTATCAGTCTCTCACATCGTTTTAGAGAAATTAGTCCAACCCAATTTGACTCACACTTTGGAAATGCACTTGAGATCACTGATGTTTAGGACTTTTTTTATAAACAAATCTTTTAAGATCCCACCACATCGTGTCATTGTGGTTCAATGAGGCCATTGAGATGCTGATTTGCTTGTGTGCTTGGTATAATTGACCAGTTTCAGCCCAGTTTGAGCTGCTAGGCAGATGCCATTACAGTACATCTGTCTCAAGAATATTTTGGTATGGAGTTTATTGTTTGCGCAATGACTGCAAGTTTCCAATTTCCCATTCCCAAAACCCAGATCATCACTTCTCCAACACCATGCTTGGCAGTTAATATAAGGTGTCTCATCTACACCTTGGACTCATCAGTCCAAAGGATATTTTTCCACTGCTTTTCTGATTTATTCAGTAGCAATTTTGCAGAACCATGTTGCAGTCATGCTGACATTATTTTTGGAGAGAAGGAGCTTTTTTCTAGCCACTTTTCCATGAAAGCCATGCTTCAATCTTTATCTGATTGTGTTGTCATGAATATAAATATTTAATGTGCTTCCAGAGGCATGCAGGTCACATGATTTAGCTCTTGGTTTTTCTCTGAGCATTAAACAGTCTGACCTTAGACTGAATTTGCTGGGACACCCACGCCTGGGAAGATTGGCAACTGCCTTGAAGACTCTACAAATGTTATTTGTCCTTCTCACTGTAGTAATGGTAAATATGAAATTGTTTGACGATGGCCTTATAACCCTTCCCAGATTGATGATTACTATCAATGTTGGTTTGCATTCTTGGGAAATAAAATACTACATATTAAATTATTTGCATTTTTGTTCTGGTCACCTGAAGCTGTTTGTTATGTATAGACTATTGAAAGGACAATCATTTGTTATTTCGGCCCTATAAAAATATAGAACTGAATGATGGTGTATTTTCTTTTCTCCCATGACTGTATATGTACCTCAATCTTATTCTTTTCATTACATTCTAATTTTAATTACCAGGTCTTATCTCTATCTCTTCCTCAGTTTCTCTTCCACTACTAGTTGGGCTAGGTGAACCATACAAAACACACCATATGTTCCTCTCAGTTCCTGGCTCATTAGGTGCCAAGCTACTTACACTGGGGCTGCCTTACATTCTGTAGGCAGCCAGATAGATCCCCAGCAATCTCTCTGCTTTACTCATATCAGCTTTAGCACTGAATATGCATTAGCTAAACGTTACCTGGTAGTTTGCTCTGGATGCTCTATTAAAAATATTTGGAATATTTGTGATGCTTTAAGTGATTCTGGTCTTAATTTATCTGTTGGTGCAGTATTTGTGTTGTTCCAGTGAGAAGTTAGTGGTTGTTCCATGATGCCAGAGGTGGGAGTAAGTCACACATGTGCAAGTCACAAGTAAGTCTCAAGTCTTAACCTTCAAGTCTCAAGCAAGTCCGAGTCATTTTTTGTGAGAGTCAAGTCAAGTCAAGTCACTGCTTTATGTCAAGCAAGTCACTGGCAAGTCATACATATGTTTGATGATTTAACTAAATGTATATATTAAACAAAGTTTAATCTACAGTATTTATGGACTTTGAGAGTTTTATTTGCAACAAAAAATGATTATATGTATTTATTTTTAAAAGGTGTCCACATACAGGTGAGTTGTAAATACAATAAAAATCTACAAAGCCTAAGATGTAAATGTAACTGAAATAAGGCCAACATAAAAGCATGAAAAGTTTCAATATGCCTCAAACATGGCAGAAGACCATGGAAAAGTATATATATATATATATATATATATAAGTACAATGGTTTCTATGCAACCAGGCATTCCTTTTTAATGGGACATGAACACATCCTTAAATTAGATCCTTCCTTTTTCACAACAGAATAACAACAACAATCAATCATGTCAATCAAAACATGTAAATTATTGAATCACACAAACCTTGAAGTGAATTAACTACTGGAGAGAGAGAGAGAGAGAGAGAGAGAAAGAGAGAGAGAGAGAGATGATTGGAGTGAGTGTAATTTATTAATTAAAGGGGTAGTTCACCTAAAAATGAAAATTCTGTTATCTTTTTCTCACCCTCATGATGTTACAAACCTGTATAAATGTCTTTGTTTTGATGAACACACATGTAGATATTTTGAGGAATGTTTGTAACCAAACCATTCATCAGCCCCATTCACTTCCATAGTGGGAAAAAGAATACTATGGAAGTGAATGGGGCTCATGAATGGTTTAGTTATAAACATTCCTTAAAATATCTTCCTCCGTGTTCATCAGAACAAAGAAATTTATACAGGTTTGTAACATCATGAGGGTGAGAAAATTATAAAAGAATGTTTTTATTTTTGGGTGAACTAACCCTTTAAATTGAATGCGTGTGTGTGTGTGTGCATGTGAATGCTGGAAAAGAATATGGCTCTGCTTGCAACTCTGAAGTTTTTTATATTTATATTTATGTTATTTATATATATATATGTGCATCCCCATAAACGATCCATACGCTTTTCACGCAAAGCCTAACAATGAAGACCAATTATAAGTGCTATTGCAAAAAAGCTGACATTTCCACATGAACAGTGACCAACCATTTACACTACATTGTACTTGCAAAAAATTAAATTTGATAGAACTTTGTCACTCAATTGTGAGTGATGTGGTCGCATACTGCTGTTCTTCTCTTCTCATCTTGCACAAAATCCCGGTACCCGAACGTAATTATTTTTTGTGTAGCGCCTTCCATGTTTCGTCACGACTGTTAAGGTTTATTAGTTAGTGCGCGCGCGCTCCCTCTGCTTGCCTGCTGCGTCACGTGGTTAGATTACGCTCTTGTGTGCGTTTAAAAACAGATTTAAAAACAAAATAGACAAAGATAAAACAAAAACAAAAAACAATTTATTTCGAGTCATTTAGCTCAAGTCCGAGTCAAGTCTCAAGTCATGAATGTCAAGTCAATGTCAAGTCGAGTCTTTTTTTAATATTTGTCAAGCAAGTCTCAAGTCTCAAACTTGCGACTTAAGTCCGACTCGAGTCAAGTCATATGACTCGAGTCCCCCATCTCTGCATGATGCTATTATGGGGGACATTGCAACCATATTTACTAGGGATGAGCCGGATACTCGGCTGAAACGAGTATCCGGTACGGATAAAGCACTTCTGCCGAGTACGAGTATTATACGAGTAATACGAGTCAATATCTGTGCTCGGATTGAATGAAAATCATCATTGGGTATCTGATTGTGTCAGCGTTCTGTGATAGGCTAGTCACAGCGCCCCTCCCCTACAGTGATAGGCTAGTCACAGCGCCCCTCCCCTACAGTGATAGGCTAGTCACAGCGCCCCTCCCCTACACACATACAGATGTATTGTGTTGCTGTGTCTCACTCTGCTCACTCACAGTCACACACAGAACAGCTCTCTGTCTCTCCCTCAGTCACTCGGGTTCGCGGGTCTTTTCTGTTAACGTTTAGGGTTTCTTCAGCTTTTTACTTCGGGTTGTAACGTTAATAATACGTACTTACTAACCAGTAGAGTTCTGGTAAGCGTGGGTTCGTTCAGACGTGGTGCTTGCTTGGTAGAATGCGACTCGCATTGCGTCTCTGCCTGTCGGAGATTTTTTTCTTTTTTAAACCTTCAGCTGTCTCTAACCAGTAACCAGACACTGAGTGTCTGACACGTTTTTGCTGTATTTCATAAAAACATAAAGGTAGTAAGCTAGTGTTATAAATATTACAAATTAATTATTACCGGTTAAAGCCCCGCCCATTTCAAGGCAAATCCCGCCTACTTCTGGGTTAGGCCCCACCCACTCCGAGTACAGATACAGATACGGATAATTCATATGGTTAACAGATACAGATATAGATACAGATAATGCTGTACTCGCTCATCCCTAATATTTACATAAAGTTTATTAGGAGAAAACTTTTCAGTGATCTTAACAGTCTTCTAGAATATGATTTTCTTCTTTAAAAAAAAAACAAAAAAAAAAAACATACTATATTCATAAGAAATCGAAAAACAGAAATAGTGGCAACACTTTGAGTTGGGCTGAAAGTTCCAGGACGCAATGCAGCTTACATGATGAGAACAATTTCACTGATGGTGTACAGTATTAGAATAAATATTGCAGTTTTGTAATGTTATCTGCTTGAGTAGAGCGTCAAGTGAGCTGAACAGGCTGAAGGACGAAAATGCTACTGCATCACTATCTTGAGGTATCTTCAAATAGTTTCCACTGGTGTCAATATTAGCTGAAATTAACAAATGGAAAACTCAGGAATTATATTATATGTATTGACTAACATTGAATCAATTATCAACATGTGCCCACTACTTACTCAGGTGTCCAAACAGAACATTTTAAACAGATGTTTAATGTGTTATCTCAAACAGTCTGGCTCTTTTGCTCTCAATGCCACATATCTCTGCCTTTATTTAATACAACATAGAATCAGATATAGCCATCATCTCCATCTCTTGCCGTCTATTTTTATATTGTACTTTATTACTTTGCCTCTTATCTTCGAAATGCTTACTATTTCCTGGAAAAGCTTCACAATCATTTCCTCGGTAGCTTTGCCTCGGTAGCTTATTCAAAACACAGCTTCAGCAAACTTTCATAGAACAATCAGAAATACCAAAGGTTTTACTCCGTTGCTCCACTGGGCGCCCTTATCGACTAAGCATGAAGTTCAAATATCTGTTACTGGCTCTGAAATCTAAATGGGTGACAAGTGAGTTTAAAGTGAATATGTGAAGTTCTTTTAAGTGCCATTGCCCAAGGCAGAAATATGTAAGTACCAGTGATTTTTTTTCCCATGTGTGGCCTTACTAAAATCATAGTCATAACCTATAACAGATCTAGGAAAGAGGCAGTTAAGGATAATGCAGAATATCAGTGAACATAGAGAAAAATAAGTGTAGATGCAATATGTATAAAGAGAACAACACAAAATCTTTCCACTTTTTATGCACTAATTTGGAATCATTGTTGAAAATGCTGAACATTTGATAAAAACCAACTAACCCAGATTCAACGCTGACTGTGGAATGGTTGACGGTTCTGGTATTTCAGCAACTCCTGATCTGCACAACACTCTCTAGAGTTTGCATTAGGAATAAAAAACATCAACAACAACCAACAACAACAATAAAAAAGGTTCCTGCAAATAGAAGTTAGAAATTGAAGTTTAAGATGTCAGGTATACAAATAACCACTCCTTAAAGCCATGAAAAGCATAAAAGCATCTCAAAACACAAAACATTAAATCTTCATTGAAGAACATATTAGAGCAGGAATTTGAGGCTACAGTGGGTACAAATGTGCTGAAAGTGGAAAGCTGAAGATTGGGAAAAAATTTGGATGACATGCTGATTATAGATCCTTGACCTTCATTAACTACTGTATGTTGTGTTAAATCTTTTTTTAAAGCACCTTGTAGTGATCATAACTGTCACCGGTCAGCATGACCACCACATGCACATGCACACACACACACACACACACACACACACACACACACACACACACACACACACACACACACACACACACACACAGAGCTTTCTTTAAAATCTTCAAACTCTGATGTCCTCAGAGCAAGTGCTTGATGTTGGTTCAATGAAGGAGGCTGAGTAGGAGAGCGTTCAGCAAATGTGTTTTCCAGAATTTGCTCAGGCTTGATTGCTCTGCTTTCAATTGCTTTTATATACACTTAATTGCAAGTTGTTTTTGGGTAAGGGAGTCGGCTAAATGGCATAATAGAACGGTTCTTTGCTTCTGATTGATGTTTCCGCAATATGCAAAAACATATTTTACTCCTCTTCTTTTCTTGCTGCTTCTGTTGAAAGAGGTCAGGGCAAAAAAACAACAAAAAAATCAAATCTCTTTCAGCACACAAACTTTAATTTCTATGCCACTTTATTGATTCTGAGTGTGTGTGTGTATACATGCTTATGTTTTGCACATTGGAAAGGTGTTGATTAAAGTTTAAGGCAGTCATACGAACCCTGTCATTCTCAATGAATCAATCCGACCACATTTCTTTCTCAGTCGCTCTTTCTGCTTCACTGTTTCCCTGCATTTCAAGGTGAACACTTGATTTGAAACTGAATGACAGATCGAAGAGTAGATGGAAAATGAAAGCTGAAATACTAGAAATACTAACGGAATACACTCCCGAACTCCCCAGCCCACACCTACACTGATTTATTTATAATATCAAAAGGAATAATGACACTGACAAGGAAAGATAGATGACTTCTTTTCAGTTTGGAGGCAGTGATGTATTTAGTAGGTTTTTGCCTCTGATGCCGGAGCGTTGATGACTGAAAAATAAGCATTTTGCCAACACTGCAATTAAAATGCATAAATTATCTTCATAGCCAACAAAGCAAGTGCAAAACAAAAAGCCAATATAAAAATATTATTTAGTTAAATAAGACAATAAAACAACAATGGGATATACTACAGAATAACAGTTTTCTTATTAAACATTTTTGAATTATTGAATTAGAATTCTTTATTGGTTATATTTCATATCCCACTTGTCCATAATGTTGGTAAATTGGCCAATGATGCTATTTTTGGGGAGGGATCATATAGATCGTGCTGCTTTTTGATGATTTGATAGCACCATTTAAATTATTTAATTGTATAAGTCATTTTCAGTTTCTAGAAAATGTTCAATGTTCATGAAATATATCACAAATTTACACAACATCTCTTCTATAGGACTAGATACTAAATGTCAAGACCCCTTGTGTTTGGTTCATCGATGAGGACATGATCGAAAAAGCTCATTTTTTATGCTTTGTTCATTTAGTTTAAAAATGAATATTATGAATATCATTCTAAGTATGAAGATGTATTTGGTGTGCGACTGTATTGATATGTTCCTGCGAGTCATGCTCGAACAATCCATGTTTAAATTAAAAGCGTAGGAGTTCAGCAATAAAAATAGGCAAAGACGAGTTTCAAGAAAACACAGAGTGACTCTGACTCAGTGGAACAACAGAACTCAAGAAAACTCAAGAATATGCAAAAAAAACTTTTCATGAATATGGATATGCAAGTCCTAAATTATATATCTGAAACGGAGATTGGAGATTAGTCAGGGCTCAAGTTTGCAAACTTATATAAGTTTGAGGTCAATTCTCCTGTTATGACCCTATCCAGGGTTGGGCTGCACAGTGTGAGAACAATCTTGGGGTTAGGTATAAGGTGGCACAGAATATGTATATAATCCAGAACTGAGTCACACAGAGGCAAAAGTTAGTTAAAGGTCACGTATTGAGATCTAGAAAGGCCTCTGAGATCCAGTACAATGAAACTGGGGAAAAATTAATGGTGGAACAAGGGCAAAATAGCAAAGAGAAAACACTGGTGTTAGGGAATAGCTAGCCTCAGACGCTATGCCTACGGACCGTTGGCTGAATGTCTGAAGCATATGACAGAAAATTTGGAAACACTTCCGAAGTCGTCATCTGATCAGTTGGATTCAGTCCACCTCAAAACAAAACTGTCATGATGCTCTACTTCCCTCATTGTAAAAACTGTTGTGTTTACAGCTGTGACAATAAGTTCTTATGAGTATCAGCTTAACATTGTTTTTTTCCAAATTATGCACAGTACACAGTATAGACTCATTACTTTTCATGACATTCTTAAATGAATGATCTAAGGTTGCACACCAGCCTGTTTATGTAGGTTTTGTAAACTTTAACATTTTCAAGTCCATAAACTTGATGCTAACAAATTGTGATTGGTTGCTTTACATGTCAATCAGCAGCCAATTGGGTGGTCCTTGGTGAATAGCTTCTATGGAGTCCATTTTGTGGCACTGAGATAGATAGACAGTCATACATACAGACAGACATTTTCCTGATGATAAAAAGTAGTTTAATGCTTTTTCAGCAGCTATTACCGAGCCACTGATGCTAAGTTGGCAGATGAGCTTTCACGATGTTTATTTGCAGAGTGAATTACCACTGTAGCAGGTCAAAGACTCTTGCCGAACGACATTGCATTTACATCAAACGTCACCAGTTTGAGTACAGTATGTATGTATGTGTGGGTGCTGCAGAGAGCACGCTTGTGTGATTGCGAGGTTTAAAGTGCAGATTTATGAAAATGTTACACATTTCTCTTGCTTTTTTTTTTCAGGGCGCAGTTACTGTATAGTGTATTGCTTTGTTTTGTTTGTATAGCAGTATAGCAAATATTATATTATATACAGTTGCAATTAGAAATATTCAACCCCCAAAGAGTTTTAAGGATTTCTGAATAAAAATCTTTTCAAAGTGCAGGATTCTGCTTTGGATGACTTCTTTATGAGTTAAGTGATGCATACGATCAACACAGAAAAATGTATGATGTAGTATTTGTGTGTAACAGTATATTTTGTTAACATAACCATGTCACAATTATTCAACCCCTATATAATATTGTTATTTTTAAAGCTTTCTGACAGTTTTTATGGCCTGAAGTGGAGCTGAAACATCATTAAGCCTTTGGGAACTCTATAACAATCCTTCATTTGCTTCGGCTGTGATGCGTACAGTATATAAACCCCAACCATGAAGGCGTTCAAGGTGAGTTGCAATCATGGGAAAGACAAAGGAGCTTCCACAAAAGCTGAGAGAGGAGATTATTTCATCAAATCAGAAGGGCCTTGGGTATAAGAAGATTTCCAAAATATTTAACATTCCAAGAGACATCATTGGGAGCATTATAAGGAAGTTTAAAACTTATGGAACAGCTGCAAAGCTTCCTGGCCGTGGAAGAAAGCCCACAATTTCATCAAGGGCCCTTAGCAACTTAGTCAGGACAGCTAAGAAAACCCCCGTGTGACTGCAAGAAATGCAAGGTCATTGATGATGTGGGGCTCCTGTTCCAGCAGGAACTGGCAATCTTGATCGTGTACCTGGCATCATGCATTCCCAGAAATACCAGGTCATTTTAAAGAAGAATGTGATGCCTTCTGTGATTATTAAAGACTAGCCATTAAATCTTATAGTAGGCATTATAACATACAATTTATGTTGACAAATTAAACCTTGGTGATCAATGGATCTTCCAGCAAGACAATGATCCCAAGCACCCCTCCAAATCAACTAATGCTTGGTTGGGGAAAAGATGCTGAAGCATCCTGGAGTGGCCTTCTCAGTCACCAGATTTAAATCCAATTGAATATCTTTGGTGGGATTTAAAGAAGGCAGTTGCAGCATGGAAGCCATCAAACATCACTGTTACAGACTTTTGCATGTGAAGAATGGGCAAAGATTCCAATGGAGAGGTGTAAGAAGCTTGTCATCACTTATCGAAGTTTGTTAGAAGTTATAAAAAATAAAGGACACTAAAATTGTAATGAATAATACTGCACATGCTTATGTGTTACAAGAGTTACAATTTTCATTTAAACTTCAAAGTTAAGTCAACTTCTGTTGTCAAACTAACTTGTATGTATCAATAAATATTTTTTGTTATTTCACAAGGCTTTTTTTTCATTGACTTTCATGATCTTTTATCAACATCACTATAATGAGTTGAGGTCACTTTTGAGGTGAGGGGGTTGAATATTTCTGATTGCAACTGTAATATAACATATTAACTGGTACAGAGAGTGATCATTGTGATGTTTGTTGCATAATGTAACACTAATCTTTGTGCTGTTTGGGCCTTTGCTTGATTTTGATGAGTAGATGGGTGTCTTATGTCTTTCTGTTGTGTCTTGTCCATAGGAATGAGGTGCGCCACATTCAAAAGGAGCTGCTTAAGGAACGAGCAAGATGTAAAAGCTTGCAAGAAGAGCTCGAAAATTCCATGCATCATTATTTCTGGAGAGGACTGGAGGTGTGTACTTTATGTTGGTATCAAGCTCTGTTCAGATTGGGCTGCTTGGAGTATTTCAGGGAGTGGAGTCCTGAGATTAAATTATCTTTTACCATGTATAAAAATTTACAGGTTATATACATACTGTCTGAATTAACAGGTTCCTATGGATTCCTAATTTCAGTTTGGAGGGACTTTAGTGTTTTTTCTCTAGGAGTAGGAGGCATGACCTCCTACAACTTAATTGCCTGGCTCAGAATACAGGACAAATGACTAATATGGGGGCAGACTGGATCCTCCGTTTTCCTAATTTCAGCCTAGTCTTGAACTTTTTTTAATGATCCTGTGTAGGATAATGAAATGGTTCAGATTATTTTAAATAGTAAATTCATTTTATAAATGGAATATTCATTTGATTTTAAAGTAAAAATTCTTTTTAAAATAGACCTTTTAAAGAATCAAATAGATTCTTTGAGCAATTTTAATGAGCAAGCCAGTGGTGACAGTTGCAAGAAAAACTCCCCAAGAAGGCATGAGGAAGAAACCTTAAGTAGAACCAACACTCACAATGGAACATCACATCTTCTGGGTGACACCAGATGCCATTATAAATCATGACAATATACTGTTGTAGGAATATAAATACAATCATTATAGTCCTGGTGTGCTGAAAGCATAAATAGGAAGCTGGGGATGAATCATTTATGATTGCAGCAGCATTTCTTAAATGCATACATAATTAATAGCATATACAACAAATCATTATTCAGGGAGGAGTAGATTGAGACTGTGTCTCATATAAATTGTAACTCAATTTAGATGTTATACTTCTAACATTTATAAACTAAAATACTTGAATGTAATTCATAAGTAATTAAGGAAGAAGTCACAGAACTGTCTGTGGAAGATTTTTTTTTATCTGAATAATAGATAAAAGATAAACAAAAGGTATACAATTAACAATTTTTATTTATTTATTTGTTTGTTTGTTTGTTTGTTTGTTTTCTGTACATTGATTATTAAAGACTAGCCATTAAATCTTATAGTAGGCATTATAACATACAATTTTGCTGAATGACATAAATTGCATCATACTCTCATGCATCAGATTGTTGATCATAAATAAAGACACCTAGTGTAAGTTGCTATTAGTGTCCCTTAGCCTAAATACATGTTCTTAGTTCTCTTCTGATAGTTGAAAACATCAGACATTTATCTCACAGCTCCTTGAGAAACTGAGGTTATGGGAAAGTCACCACATTTAAGGGCAGAGTATTAGACTCTTTCATTCTGTCTCCTTGGCTCTTTTTTGATTCCTTCACTATAATTGTCTCTCTTTTCCTTTTCTCCCTCTAAATGGTTTCCCTGCAGGGGAGTGACCGATGGAAAATTGAGCTGATCCAGAAGACTCAATATCTTACGCAGGGCCTGATAGACAAAACCAAAATGGTAGCGGAGAAAGAGTTTCTGCTCAAGGTAAACATCCTGCTTTCATTCTTAACCCATTACAACCTGTCACGTCCAATTGGCTGCTGATGACTCATCAAGCACTGGTGGGGTCGGGTCACTCAGAAAATCGATTTGCGAAGGCCTTGCGAAGAGTCTCTCTCTGTCACAAGCTTTCTAAAGAAGAACATCTTTATTAAACACTCAGTTTCTAAAACACGCAGCATGTCAGTGTTCTCTAGGCTTTTACAAGCACTTCTCAAAAGAATAGGGAAAGTAATAGAATTATAAAGCACAAGTTTAAATGGAATGTGCAGCTCTTATGTGTCTTCACTTTAGAGAATAACTGAGCATTTGAACAGAAAATAATCTGAGCTAGGTCTAATCTCTATTTTGCACTTTTTACACTATCCTAATTGATTTTAAAATTATAATCTCACCATGATAGTTAGTGTCTTTTTTTTACACTTTACAAATGTATTATTTAGACAATTTATTTATCATATCTAAAATGTTCATGGTTTATGTTTCAGAAATTCGTTAAGTATAGGGCTTTTGGGTGTCATTAGAAAGTGTTCCATACAAGGAGTTTTAATCCTATTATGCTACATCTTGATTTATAGTTTGAGCTTGTGGTAGCTTAGTGGTTGAGGTGTTGGGCTACCAATCGGAAGGTTGTGAGTTCGATCCCAGGTCCACCAAGCTGCCACCTTTGGGCCCGTGTGTAAGGCCCTTAACCCTCAATAGCTCAATTGTCTAAAAAAAAAAAAAAAAACAAGATAATGTAAGTTGCTCTGGATAAGGGCTTCTGCCAAATGCTGGTAATCTAAAGTAAATGTAGCTTTTTTGCCTGTCTCTACTGTTTAGAGAGTCGCTGGACACGGTACTGAACTGGTGTGGGTCGGTTTTTACCCAGTCAGGGAAATGGCGTTTCAGTTTTTTACCCTGTACCTTTAAACTAATCTGGGCTGTGGTGTTGTGACCTTGACTGCCCACTACACAGGGGTGTATGTCAAAACAGTAGAACCAGGTGAAGGGTAAGGGACAACTGGTTAGGTAATATCTGATGTCCTCTTAAGGCCTCATACTCCTTTGGCACAAACACTGCTTTGTAGAAGACAATGTAAAATTAGCTCCACTCTTCAGGTGTTTGAACCTAGGGCTCTGGACTGGGCCTGGTGGTAATTTAATTTGTTGTCTTGGGACTTAAGTGCAGTGCTAAGAACCAAGGTTCAAGTCATTCACCCTGGCTATCCATTGCAGCTAAGCTGGCCTACTGTACAGTAAGGAGAAAGAGTGCCTTAATATATTATGTCCATGGTTCTGAGAGAGCCTGTCATTCTGCTCTGCTCTGCAGGAGATGAGGTTTGAGTGATGAATACACTTAACTGTTATTAACCCATTGTTTATGAACAGAGAACACCTACAGTAGCTCTTTGTTTGATGTTTCTATTTACAAGATTAATCTATGAGCTTATTCAACTCCTCGAGCATTTTTTTGGAGCACAGCACATCTTCTCATAGGATATAGCAACACACATGCAGCTTCTAGCTAGTTACCCCATCATACAACATCTACCACTTGAGAAGTGTGAGGGCTTTCATATGATTCCTCCACAGCATTCTTTTTGAATTGCTGCTCATTCTACGTTACAGGGCATGGACACACTCAAAGGAAAGCATGAGCAGACCACAATTAGTTAGTGTCCTTCTGGTAGACCGGAGTGGGGGTAATGCCATCCATCCCACCCACACAGCATGGACAGTTATGCTTTCTTTGACTCCAGGCCATAGTTGGCTGTGGAATCACTGGGATTCAATCTGTATAGAATGAATAGTTGTGTTGTACCACTGTGGGGTCATTGCTACCCTTCTTGAGTGAAAGCCTGAGAGGATTATTCTGAAACTCCTGCTTGATGGCATATGCATTTCTTGTAGTTGCTGTCCGTAGGGCTTGGTTGGTTTCTGGCAACTTGCATATTGTTAAACCACAGGGACTGTGGTACATAGCATTGTGGACTCCTCCTCCCTCTTAAGCACAGTGAGCAGCTTCGAGTGCATGAAAATGAGAAAGTCAATCTGTTGGAAGACTTGGAATATTCATATAGTGTCATGAACCACCTGGGTTATGCCCTTCACCTTAGGCATCCTCTGCAGGGAAGCATGGAAAAAGGTACTATGGTATTACTCAAGGGCCTTCATAATCTTTAGGGCCTTAACCGATGACTGATGCACATCAGCAACTGCTCTTCAACTCACTTTTTTGTGAAAGGACTACTATATAGTTTTTATAGATAGATCCATCTGCAAAATCAGTTACTAGTTTAAGACAATGTCAATAAGAAGATAGCTCTTCATGAGGAGCTACATCAATCATTTACTGTTGAAAATCAACCATTTTGACATTAGAGGAAAGACAATTACAATCTAGCCATGGGGGTCACAGTCCAGTGACTTCTGTGCCGGTCCCAAGCTCGGATAAATAGAGAGGGTTGCGTCAGGAAGGGCATCCGGCATAAAACATTGCCAAATCTAACCATGCGAGTTGTCAGTAAGAATTTCATACCGGATCGGTCGAGGCCCGGGTTAACAACGACCGCCATCGGCGCCGTTGACCTACAGGGCGCCGGTGGAAATTGGGCTACTGTTGGTCGAAGGAGTAGAGGAGGGAGGAGAGTGCACAGACAGAGAGAGAAGAGGAAAGGTAAGAGTGTAGGACTGAGAATAGGGACTCTGAATGTTGGTACTATGACAGGGAAAGGTAGAGAGCTGGCTGATATGATGGAGAGAAGGAAGGTGGATATACTGTGTGTACAGGAGACCAAGTGGAAGGGTAGCAAGGCTCGTAGTATAGGAGCAGGATTCAAGCTGTTTTATTATGGTGTGGATAGTAAGAGAAATGGGGTAGGTGTGGTCCTGAAGGAGGAGTTTGTGAGGAATGTTCTGGAGGTGAAGAGAGTGTCAGACAGGGTGATGAGTCTGAAGTTAGAGATTGAAGGGGTGATGTTGAATTTTGTTAGTGGTTATGCCCCGCAGGTAGGTTGTGAGTTAGAGGAGAAAGAGAGATTCTGGTGTGAATTCGATGAGGTGATTGAGAGTATTCCCACGGGTGAGAGAGTGTAGATAGGAGCGGATTTTAATGGACATGTTGGTGAGGGGAACACAGGTGATGAGGAGGTGATGGGCAAGTTTGGAGTTAAGGAAAGGAACCTTGAAGGACAGATGGTAGTAGACTTTGCTAAGAGGATGGACATGGCTGTGGTTAACACTTATTTTCAGAAGAGGGAGGAACATAGAGTGACTTACAAGAGTGGAGGTAGGAGAACACAGGTAGACTACATCCTTTGTAGAAGAGGCAATCTGAAAGAGATTAGTGACTGTAAAGTGGTAGTGGGAGAGAGTGTAGCCAGACAGCATAGGATGGTGGTGTGTAGGATGACTCTGATGGTCTGTAAGAGGAAGAGGTCAAAGATAGAGAAGAAAACTAAGTGGTGGAAGCTGAAAAAGGAGGAATGTTGTGAGGAATTTAGACAGAAGTTGAGACAGGCTCTGGGTGGTCAGGTAGTGCTGCCGGATGACTGGGAAACTACAGCAGAAGTGATCAGGGAGACAGGGAGAAAGGTGCTGGGTGTGTCATCTGGAAGGAGGAAAGAAGATAAGGAGACTTGGTGGTGGAATGAGGAAGTTCAGGATAGTATCCAGAGGAAGAGATTAGCCAAGAAGAAGTGGGATATGGACAGGACTGAAGAGAATAGACAGGAATACAAGGAGTTACAGCGCAGAGTGAAGAGGGAGGTGTCTAAGGCCAAGCAGAAGGCATATGAAGAGTTGTACACTAGGTTAGACACTAGAGAAGGAGAGAAGGACTTGTACAGGTTAGCTAGACAGAGGGATCGAGATGGGAAGGATGTGCAGCAAGTTAGAATTATTAAGGATAGAGATGGAAGGGTGCTCACAAGTGAGGAGAGTGTACAGAGGAGATGGAAGGAATACTTTGAGGAGCTGATGAATGAGGAAAATCAGAGGGAAAAAAGAGTAGAAGGGGTGAACTTTGTGGAACAGGAAGTAGATAAGATTAGAAAGGATGAAGTCAGGAAGGCTTTGAAGAGGATGAAAAGTGGAAAGGCAGTTGGTCCTGACGACATCCCGGTAGAGGTCTGGAAGTGTCTAGGAGAGGCAGCAGTGGAATTTTTAACTAGTTTGTTCAACAGGGTATTAGAAAGTGAGAGGATGCCTGAGGAATGGAGAAGGAGTGTGTTAGTGCCGATCTTTAAGAATAAGGGTGACGTGCAGAGTTGCAGCAACTATAGGGGGATAAAGTTGATGAGCCATACAATGAAGTTGTGGGAAAGAGTAGGGGAAGCTAGGTTAAGGAAGGTGGTGGAAATTTGTGAGCAGCAGTATGGCTTCATGCCCAGAAAGAGCACAACAGATGCAATTTTTGCTCTGAGAATGTTGATGGAGAAGTATAGGGATGGTCAGAGGGAGTTGCACTGTGTGTTTGTAGACTTAGAGAAAGCGTATGACAGGGTGCCAAGAGAAGAGCTGTGGTACTGTATGAGGAAGTCAGGAGTAGCAGAGAAGTATGTCAGAGTGGTGCAGGACATGTATGAGAGGAGCAGGACAGTGGTGAGGTGTGCTGTAGGTCAGACAGAGGAGTTCACAGTGGAGGTGGGACTGCATCAGGGATCGGCTCTGAGCCCCTTCCTGTTTGCTATAGTGATGGACCAGTTGTCAGAGGAGGTCAGACAGGAGTCTCCTTGGACGATGATGTTTGCAGATGACATTGTGATCTGTAGTGAGAGCAGGGAGCAGGTGGAGGAAAACCTGGAGAGGTGGAGGTTTGCGCTGGAGAGAAGAGGAATGAAAGTCAGTCGTAGTAAGACTGAGTACATGTGTGTGAATGAAAGGGAGGGAAGTGGAACAGTAAGGTTACAGGGTGAAGAGGTGAAGAAGGTACAGGAGTTTAAGTACTTGGGGTCAACAGTCCAGAGTAATGGAGAGAGTGGGAAAGAAGTAAAGAAGCGAGTGCAGGCAGGTTGGAGTGGGTGGAGAAAGGTGTCAGGAGTTCTGTGTGATAGGAAAATATCAGCAAGAATCAAGGGGAAGGTGTACAGGACAGTGGTGAGACCGGCCGTGCTGTATGGTTTAGAGACAGTGTCACTGAAGAAGAGACAGGAGTCAGAGCTTGAGGTAGCCGAACTGAAGATGTTGAGGTTCTCTTTGGGTGTGACAAGACTGGACAGGATTAGGAACGAGTACATCAGAGGGACAGCCCATGTTGGACGTTTGGGGGACAAAGTTAGGGAGGCGAGATTAAGATGGTTTGGACATGTTCAGAGGAGGGAGAGTGAGTATATTGGTAGGAGAATGTTGGACATGGAGCTGCCAGGCAGGAGGCAAAGAGGAAGGCCAAAGAGGAGGTATATGGATGTAATTAATGAGGATTTGAAGCTAGTGGGTGCAAGTGTTGAGGATGCAGAAGATAGGGTTAGGTGGAGAGAGATGATTCGCTGTGGCGACCCCTGAAGGGAAAAGCCGAAAGAAGAAGAAGAAGGAAAGACAATTACAACCACATAATTGCTGTCACTATTATTGCCAATTCTAAATCATACAACTAAAAAACTAGCTTCCGGACCAAACAATGAGTGAGTGAGTGAGTGAGTGAATCCATCCATCCTTCTTCCCTTCTTTCTTCCCTTTCTTTATAGCCAAGCACCAGTTGTTGTCAATAATACTTACACTCCCAAATCATTTTATGATTTTATATCATAAAAGGAATTTTTTTTAGGAAATTTTATAGCCATTTGAAATACCACCTAAATATTTTATTTAGGAGATTGTATTAGCCATTAGCTTGCTATATTATTATGCTGGCATTGTTCATGTTCTCTTCAACTAACTAACTAAACTAACACCAAGTTATTGGGGTAAGGGGAAAACATCTTAAACTAATCAACAATGAGATTAGTAGACGTTGATCATTTTCAATAATTTATCGTTTTCTAATTTGCCAGCAGTTACATTTTTCATATATTAAATGATGCTAACTTTATCTACACCTTTATCAGATTTATCATTTAACCAGTCTTCAGTGGTTTGACTAACAGAAAAATAAAGAGAAAGAGAGAGACCTTACATTTTATATATAGAACGTGTTCATTACTTTTATCTGTTTATGTGAAAACATTATTTATTAATGTTTTGGCATTAAGCTTCAGAAAAGTACATGAAGTACAGAAAATCTCTACAGTATAAGAATAAAATATAGCCTAGATGGAACTATAACATTTTTTGATATATTAAATAGAAAGCCATGCCAGGCTGTCTGCTTCACCATCAGTCCTCTGAAGAGTTCATTTATTGGAGTATGTTTGCACAGAATACACTCTCGAGCATACTTAATGGAAGAATATTCATAGCTGAAATTAGGGTTTTAATATCCATCTGATGGAGCTGGGGAGCATTTAATGTAGATTTGTACCTTATTAACACACAATTATTTAACACTTTTTTGTGAATGTACAGTATGTCTGTGTTTTGTGTGTGTGTAGGAGAAGGAGAAGGAGTATAATGAACTGAAGCAAAAATTAGCTTGTATGCCCGGTCAAAAGGCAGCTGAACAACTCAGGAAAATTCAGCATACACTGGATCAAAAGAACAAACTGCTCATGGTAGGTTTGAGTCTCTCTTTCTTGTATGCCCTCTCATTTTTTTCCTCTTTGTCTCTCCCTACTCCATGATTTACTCTTTCACTATTAAAGGAATAACCAATCCACTCTGAGCTGCACTCCCCCTCATGCCCCCACCTCAAAATGTCGGGCTTTTATCAGATCATAAATCATTTTCCCACTTTTTTCCCCTCTCTGTGCTCACCCCTCTCTCTCTATCATGGGTATGAATAATTAGTTACCCTTCTGCCTAATTAAGATCTCCTGTGCCTGGTCACAAACAGCTAGAACTAACATCGTCTGGGATTTTCTGTTGCGACTGTAGCTTTTTTGTTGACCTAATTCCTTCATCACTACAAAGAGACCTGGATGCAACAATCTCATTTCACTAGGAGCTACATCAATCATTTACTGTTGAAAATCAACCATTAAACAAAAAGGTTTAAAAATGTGTTTCTAAGACAAACCTAAATACTAGAGCTGGTTTCTACATACGTGGATAATTTTCGATGTGCTACTTCAGAAAATGGAGTTGAGAAAGTGTAAGTGCATGTATGCCAGGAAGGAGGGTGAAAAAGAACAGGATCTGATAAGTGAATGATACATGACCATATGATTAAAATACTCAAAAGTTTTAGTCATTGCCAGGAAGTCAAGAAAGACGGAGCATGTAATCCCGTCCATCCGTCCATCCATCCGTCCGTCTTCCCTTTCTTTAGGGCCAAGCACCAGTTGTTGTCAATAATACTTACAGTCCCAAATCATTTTATCATTTTATAACATAAAATATTTTCAGTGTTTACATTAGCTCAGAACTGTAGTTGTAATTTCTGCACTGTAAGTGTTACTTAAGCTACATACAGGATACCTCTACTAGGGAATTTAAACTTTCGATAAGATTATAAGTAAGGGGAAAACATCTTAAACTAATCAACAATGAGATTAGGAGACGTTGATCATTTTCAATAATCTATCATTTTCTAATTTGCCAGCAGTTACATTTTTCATATATTAAATGACACCTAACGCAAACTTTATCTACACCTTTATCAGATTTATCATTTAACCAGTCTTCAGTGGTTTGACTAACAGAAAAGTAAAGAGAAAGAGAGAGACCTTACATTTTATATATAGAACGTGTTCATTACTTTTATCTGTTTATGTGAAAACATTATTTATTAATGTTTTGGCATTAAGCTTCAGAAAAGTACATGAAGTACAGAAAATCTCTACAGTATAAGAATAAAATATAGCCTAGATGGAACTATAACATTTTTTGATATATTGAATAGAAAGCCATGCCAGGCTTTCTGCTTCACCATCAGTCCTCTGAAGAGTTCATTTATTGGAGTATGTTTGCACAGAACACACTCTCGAGCATACTTAATGGAAGAATATTCATAGCTGAAATTAGGGTTTTAATATCCATCTGATGGAGCTGGGGAGCATTTAATGTAGATTTGTACCTTATTAACACACAATTATTTAACACTTTTTTGTGAATGTATGTCTGTTTTGTGTGTGTTTGTGTGTGTGTGTGTGTAGGAGAAGGAGAAGGAGTGTATTGAACTGAATCAAAAATTAGCTTGTAAGTCCGGTCAAAAGGCAGCTGACAAACTCTGGATAATTCAGCAAACACTGAAGGACATGAACAAACAGTTCAAGGTAGGTTTGAGTCTCTCTTTCTTGTACGCCCTCTCATTTTCCTCTTTGTCTCTCCCTACTCCATGATTTACTCTTTCACTATTAAAGGAATAACCAATCCACTGTGAGCTGCACTCCCCCTCATGCCCCCACCTCAAAATGTTGGGCTTTTATCAGATCATAAATCATTTTCCCACTTTTTTCCCCTCTCTGTGCTCACCCCTCACTCTCTCTATCATGGGTATGAATAATTAGTTACCCTTCTGCCTAATTAAGATCTCCTGTGCCTGGTCACAAAGAAACCCGGATGCAATCTCCTTTCACTAATCTGTAGGTTCTGAAAGACAGATAATCACAAACGTTATATGAGAAACCAACAGAGAACCACAGGATTGATGGCCTCTTAGAGCAAATCTTAACTGATATTAAGATACAGTAAAAACAGTAACAAATGTATCAATCAAACTCAGGATATTGGGACAGGTAAGATAGACGGGAGATAAGGGGTAAATGCTTTGCAGCACCACACAGGTACATAAGTATTGCTTTCTATTGATTTCTAGTTGTTCTCATAAATTAAGCCTCATTTCTATTTTCTTGGCTGTAGTTAGAGCTTTCAGGTCACCTTAAAACACAGTATTGTTACAACCTTTTTGTTTTGTTTTGGCCAAAACACATTAATATCATTTACTACTTAAAAAAACATCTTTATAATAAATTATACTAAATAAACTAAATGTATTTACCTAATATTACACACACTTACATTTCCTGTTTTTGATATACATGAGTGTGTGTTTGAAAAGTTTATTCACATGTGTCTATTTTTCTTAAGGCCAGACTTTGTGTTAACTTTATAGCACTGCTCATGGATCAGTTTTCCTCCTATGGTTTTTTGTAAGTGGTCAAATGAAATCAGGTTCAGCAAATTTGTTCAGAGAATGAGCCCAGGAGTCCCATTCAGTCCCATTCAGAAGTGCTGCTGCAGGCTCAGCTTTACGCTTTGCGGCGAGATTTTTATGGCTATGGCTAAATCTGATCTTACATCAGCACTCTTGCTCTGAGCTCCATTATGAGCACAGGCCTGTTTATTTACCAGCTGAATGCTGAGGCTCCTAAATAAACCTGTTAAATAAAATTCGCTGAATTATTCCACCTTCTTTTTCTTTTTTTAATCTGCAGAAAAGGCGCTTTGCATCACAGAAACCTATTCAATTCTACAGATACTTGACAGACCCCTCGGCTAGACAACACATTTGGGACCTTTTCTGCTTTTTTCTTTTCAACCGGCCTTTGTCTCAGTCTTTAACTTTCCTATTTTCCCTGGGTCTTTTTGACCCGGCTAGAAGATTTTAATGTCATATTTAATGTCATAACTTGGGTTTCCTTCCACATATTTGCCTGAAATTTTGCAGGATTGTTCCAAATTATGAACTTTGCAAGCAAAATTAATTTTGTCTATTTTTGTTGAACTATGTGTTCGTAAAATAAATACTTTGCATTTTGGAACAGCTTGGGTCATTTTGACCTGGCCACATTTAGTGGGGCAATAGGTCACACTTTTGCCCTTTTCAGCGCAATGAACATACATACAGACACATATATACATACAGATGCACACATAAAATGTCCACTAACACACGCACACAAAACACACACTCACGCCCCACACACACACACACATCTACATACACACACACAAACACACACACAAATTGGGCATTGCATTTCATTAGGCCTCCAGAAAAGAAAAAAAAGCCAGACATTTGTAAATATTTCACACTTTTGATATGCCTTCGCCTAGCAGAGGGCAAAATCTGATATACCGAAATGATGCCACACACACACACACACACAGTCAAACACTGTTCAAAGCATTGGGCATTGCAATTCAGTTGGCCTCCAGACAAAACAAAAGCTACACATTTGTAAACATTTGACACACACACACACATGCGCGCACACACACACACACTCATACACACACACACAAACACACACACATATTGGGCATTGCATTTCACTAGGCCTCCAGAAAAAAAGGCCTCCACATTTTTAAATATTTATGATCTACCGAAATGATGCTACACACACACATACACACACACACACACACACACACACACACACACACACACAAGCACTGGGCATAGCAATTCATTAAGCCTCCAGAAACAAAAGCTACTCATTTGTAAATATTTCACACTTGTTAGATGTATTTGTCCAACGGGGGGCAAAATCTGATCTACCAACGAGCTTTACACACACACAGACTTACACACAGACACACACACACACACACACACACACACACACACAAACACACACACACATTTGTCCAGCTGGGGACAATATCTTCTCTTCTCTTCTTCTTCTACCAACAATCTTTACACACACACACACACACACACACACACACACACACACACACACACACACACACACATTGTGTTTTCATATTCAAATCATGTTTGTTTCCTCTCTCTTATTTATAAATTTAGTTGCATCAGTAAGCTTTGGCCTAGAGATATGCTGAGTAATGTTTGACATTTATCAGTCAGTGGTTATCCAAAATAATATTTAATAATTTCTGCTTATTTTACTCAAAACATGGCAAAATTTCATAAGGTTTATCGTTCATAAATTAAGTATAATAAAAAAACATAAGTAGGTAAACGAAGTTTTACTCACATGAAATTATGGCATGTTTTTGAGTGTGTGTGTGTGTGTGTGTGTGTGTAGCCTGTTGTTGGTTGATCAGATGACATCAGGTGGGTAAAATACATATTACAAGTGTAAAATAGATATTACACACAGAATGGTAATAATTGTAGAATTTTTGATTTATAAGCATTCAAGTCACTTTGGCCTGGAAAAAAACAGGTTTTATTATTTGCTGACATTAAAATGGTTTCAAAACAATCTCCTGCCCTTGAAATATACCAGCCTGTAATTTTTTTTTACTAAAAGATTAGGCATTTTTATATATAAATAAGGTTTATTATACCAAATATAAATATTTTTTTTGAAAAATATATGTTAATATGTTGGAAACAAGTTTGACTAAAAAGGTGACAAAAAAAGGCTATCATATAAACTTCATTTTTTATAAGCAGTCAAAACAGACAAGGTCAAGTTGACTCAGCGCTCCTAATTTGTATAGGAGTACAATAGGAGGGTTAAACATTATATACACATAAACGAACAGACACTCAAACACACAAACACACTTTCAGTCCCTCCACTCTTCTTTCCTCTGTATCTTTCCATTTTTCCTTTTCACTTTTCAACTGAAAGTTTTAATTTTGATAGACAGCACAGACTTAAACAGGAAATGAGAAACAGAAACCTGATGATTGCCAGAGTCCACTCAATGTAGCAGCTGGAAATTGCTAAAATGCTTCAGAGAGACTCAACTGAACAGAATTGACTGCTACATCTACTGTATTTTTGTTAAATGACCTTAAACTAGCTGTACTCCATCATAATGCAAGGTCCCCATTAACAACTTATATGATTGGTCAAAATGTACTAGTATAATAAAAGTACAAATATTTATGAACATAGAGCTCACCTGCAGTGAGGGGAAATAAGCATTCAGGCAAATTTTGTGTTTGTTACTGCATATACTTTCAGTTCCTACAGTCGATCCACACCAAATTTGCAAACAAGGCCAAACAACATGAATAAATTTGTGTGTCAATCATTCATATGAGCATTTACACACACACACACACACACATTTTACACAATCAAACTTTCATTTTACACAATCAGACTATTACCTTCAGTCTTGTCCTTTTTTAACAATTACTAAATTTTTGTATGAAGATTACTCTATAAGTTCAAATTGCTTATTCATTTTAAATACACACAATTAACTAATTTTTAATTAAATAACTAATTAACTAAACAAGTGATTCATCATTTTTTAGCTTTCCATTCTGTGAACATGGATCATTTATGGAATTTTGTAAGCATCATCAAAATGTCTTTTAATTTATTTTTGAATACATAAAAACCAATCAAGTTCTAGATAGAAATTCTGCAAAAAAGCATCCAAAGACAAATTGCTCTTGTTGTCCTTTCCGATTGAAAAGTTCTGAGGGAAATAATTACTGACCAACAATCTAATGGAAAAAAGCTACATGAACTTAAGCATATGGTTTAATGATATACAGGAGTATATTTGATTATCTACAGGTTCCTATGGTTCACGGAACCACAATTAATTATCCCCAGCAAGGTAAGATAAGGAAAGTAAGAGAGCTGAACTGACTCTGGTGTGAAGATATACATTTCAACGCAAGACAACAACCAAAGAGAAGCCTCAAGAAGGCTTTGCATGGTCAAACCAATTTCCTGACTTTATTTATGAAAAATAATTGAAAAAGTCCATCAGGATTAGACAAAAATTAAACAACAATGCTGCAAAAATATCATCCATTCTTACTAGAGACATCAACAATAGCAAGTATTAATGTAGTTTATTGTAAAGAAATTGGTGTGTTGTATTTGGATATCAGAATACCCTTTGGGCTTTTATCTCTTACTTTTATAGTTAAATGAAACTATGTATTGTCTCTAAGCAGTCAAAAGTAATGCAGAATTTAGTTCATCTCACCACTAAAACCCCAAAGTAAGTTGTCCCGGAGTAACATTTGATTAAATACCCAATGAACATGCTTGTAAAGACCAAATTACAGTATAATGAATAAACCATTTACAGTAATATTACCATGCTTTCTGGATTGTCCCATTAGTTGTTTGAATTGTCCCTCTTTCGTTTACAGGTGTTTTCAGTTGAAGTCAACATGTACAAGTCTCAGGCAATGGAGTACAAGAAACAGATTGAGCAACTGAACGAAGAGTTAAAGGACGTGAAGAAGAAGTACTTCGTGCTGAAACGCAAGGATCAAAAGTAAGAGTAAGACTAAAGAAGCATTAAAGATATAACGCACTTATTCATAGTGACCTTTTCATGCCTGTTCATGCCTTTTAGTAGATGGGTGTTAAAGTTAACCTCCAAGAGCCCTTCTGGTGAGTGGGGATTCAATGAGGTGCTGTTTCATTTCCTCTTGATTTATATCACTGGTAAGCATTGCTTGATTAACATCTAGTGGCCGATCATTCAGTCAAACTCTCAGCTTCTATTTCCTGTCCTTACAGTTGCAAGAAAACACAAACATAAAAATTCCATTTAAGTATTAACCTTAACATTATTAGAGCTTATTAGTAATTTGCTCTTTTTAAAATTAATAATATTAATAAACTGAGTAAAACTTTAGCCTGCTGTTACTGCTGCTCTAAAGGTCTGGAATCATTTATAGCTTGATAGCTAATGTTTTTTCCTAATATTGCTTTCTGTCAAGTTTAAAAAGTAAGCTGTTCTGGCTGAGACAAGGGCTTGATGGTAGTTATTGAAACCTTTGCTCTAAGCTATTTGGAAGACCTTGATTTTGTTTTTCCATCACCATCACTCACACTGCCATGAGATTTGTTTCAGGACGTGCAATTGTTCACTGTACCAAAGGATCGATCTTTTAATTATAGTTTTTCTCACATCAGGTGGTGCTACACTATAGACATTTATTCCGATCAGTCACAACATACTCACTAATAACTAATAACGGACAGAGCAGCAGTAATAGAAGTATATCTACAAATTAGTAAGAAACCTGTGATGAAAGTTTGCAGTCATGAGGTCATTTTGCCCTAGAACATTGTTAATTGTCAGTCCTCTCTCTATACCTGTGGCACTCTGATTATTACATACTGCTCCTAAATGAAAAGCTGGCACACCCACACTAACAGCCACAGATTGCTTGGCTCTTATTAGCCAGTCTGTACCATCTGGTGCAGTAGATTGACTGTGCTGTTTCCCGTTGCTTGGTCAGAGGTCCCACTGTTGATCTATTGGACGGATTTCAGATGTGGTAACCAACGAATGCGACCCCTGAGTACATGTGTGCATCCTGACTGGCCTGTGTCATATGAAAATTAATTTCATTTTAATTTAAAGGTTAGACATAAGGCATGGAATAGCATCCAGAGGCCTCCAGTACTGATAATAATCTTGTAAAAGTTTAAAACAACAGTTCATGAATAACCATGCATTAATATGTGAATTAATCCTTATTTAAACATGAAGGCAAACAAACGAAGACGCTAAACTGCACATTTTATGAATTGTTATTGAATGCATTAGTAAACAGGTACAGATTAATTTAATCAAGGTTTAGTTTATGCCCAAGATAATCAGTTATGAATTATAACATCATGATACTCTGGTCGCTGTTGTAATCAGAAAGACTCATATACTAAACATCACTTCAACACACTTAGTATTAATTTCTTTACAATATACAGTTATAGAAGCGTAATGATGTATAATCCCATTATCCAGTATCACCCTGAAGATGAAAGGTTCCCTCCATGTGTCTGGTTGTCTTAAGATTTCTTCTTCATGTTGTCTCAGGGTGTTTTTCCTTGTCACTGTCACCTCTGAAGTGTTTAAACTTTAAAATTTACGATTTAAACTTCCATCCAAATCTGATTTTTGACAGTATTCATTGTTTGAATGCATCGAATTATCACTGAAATGAAATTTAATTCAATCGTATGCCACTGGTGTTGTAAATCTTGTGGAACATAGTTTCTTTCCAGGCCCTTATTTGTTCTTAAGCATGTCCATCTTGGGGGAATACACAAAGTACTTTGTGCAGAACTTTATAGCAGTGTTGTACAAAAAGTCCCCTTTATAGCAGTGTTATACAAAAAGTCCCCTTTTTCCAATTGATCGAAAGGTACACTATACGCACTTACTGAGGTCTTCTACTTTCAGCTTTTTCCTTTAGGGGTTACCACAGTGAATCATCTGTTTCCACCTAACTATCCTAGGCATCCTCTACTCACACAACAATTACCTTCATGTCCTCATTTAACACATTTATATATGTCCTATTTGTCCTTCCTCTTGACCTCTTACTTGGCAGCTCAATCTCCAACATCCTTCTACCAATATAACCATCTCCCTCCTCTGTACATGTCCAAACCATTTCAATCTAGTCTCTGACCTTGTCCCCAAAACAGCTAACCTGAGCTGTCCCTCTGATGTGCTCATTCTTAATCCTGTTTATCCTCGTCACTCCTAAAGAGAACCTCAACATCCTTATCTCTACGACCTCCATCTCTGCCTCATGTCTTTTTCTCACTGGTGCAGTCTCTATCCCATACAGCATACCTGGTCTTACTACTGTCTTGTACACCTTTCCTTTGATTCTTTCTGACACTCTTCTGTCACACAACACTCCTGACACTTATCCTGCATCTGACCTCAGCCCCCTGTAACCTCACTGTTCTAACCTCACCTCTCTCTCGTTCAAACACGTGTTTTCTGTCTTACTACGACTGACTTTCATTCCTCTTCTTTCCAAAGCAGTTTCATTCCTCTTCTTTTTTTTTCATTCCTCTACCTTTCCAGGTGTTCCTCCACCTGCTTCCTACTCTCATTGTAGGTCGCAATGTCATCATTCACAACGATGTGTGAGGTTACATTGTACTTGGTAACTGCACTGGGCTCACTGGATTGAGTTACTGGTTCACTGTATTAAGGCTACTGAACTGAGGCTACTGTACTGAGGTCACAGTACTGAGGTCACTAACTGGGTTCACTGTATCGAGGCTACTGTACATATGCCACTGTATTAAGGGCATGAGTGTAATAATAATATGATGTAACCGTATTGAGCCATCGTCTGATTTCTGTACTGACTCCAGACATTTGAAGTTATGTGACATTTGCCATTTCCATAATAGTAGTGGCAATATTCTGAAGTATTCATGTAAAAACATACAATGCTGATTGAACATTATGGTACATCATAGACCTAGTTTATGCACACTAAAACTCGTTCAGTAATCTGTTTCAGATGCAATGTCATGTGTTCTGGCATAAATATAAATGCCAAATGAGCATCAGCCGTTACCATCTTTTTATAGGTGACAGCAATAATATGGGGCTCAAACTAATCCATTCCAGACTCTAGACAGCTGTCTGTCAGCCTGAAGTCCCACTTACATGCCATCCTATTAGTTTGAAGTAGAGCGTTTTTAACGGATCCTGATCTGGACCATTACACTGCTGATATGGACCATAACTCTGTAATTGGGGTTTGCCATTTAGAATTTTTCTATTTCTCATTCAAAATCCCATGAAGCATGTTACCTTGTTTTGTGAATCAGAAAATTTCATGTCTGGAGAAATAAAATTAGCACCAAAATGAAAGAATACCATATTGAGAAGCGATCGTTATACGAAAGGAAAGCTGTTTGCTTTTTCTTATGTGTGAATCTCGGACTTTTTCCCGTAACTCATTTGTTAAAAGCTCTTGCTTGCTTCTTTCTCATCTCTCAAATCCTGAAACAGAGTTAATCAGCTCTAAGCACTTTCTCAATCGATCGCCTGGATGCATCTAAATGGACTGAACTTTTTTCCCCTTTTCCTGTATTTCTCTCCATCTTCCTCAGGCATGAAGGTCGTTTGAAATGCCTGAAGCTGGAATAGCTTGACCCAGAGAATCAATGCACAATTAAGGACATTTAAACAGTTCACTTTGATACCAGACTGCCTTGAAACAAGTTGTTTAGAGATCACTGAAGAAGTGATAATCTCTTATAAAGCAGATGGATGAAACTGTATTGTATTACATCACAAAAACAGGAAGGTTGCATTAACTTGTTGTCCTTAACAAGAGTGAAAATGTTCAAGGAAAATAATTCACATTTATCAGCACATTGTCCTGAAAACTTTCCTGTTTTGGAAAATCTTCTGACTGTTAAAAAGAGCTTTATCACCCCATTTTTTTTATTATTATTATTATTATTATTATTATTATTATTATTAACTTTAACTCTTTATTGTAGATTCCACATTCAGTATTAAATGTATTTGTTAGTCACCACAGTGGTGATTAATGGCTCATATGAAAGTAAATACTTTAAGAATTGGTCGTCTTCATGTGTATTTGTTTTTACCTAGCCTACTAGTGGCAATAAATTCATACAATGTAATAAAAAAATCTTTTTTTCCCCAACAAATGAATCTACCTTCAAAGTGATAAAGGTGAATAGTGATATCAAACTTATTTCTGCTCTCTGGGATGTACCAAGTGTTTGTTTATAAGCATCTTGTAACGACGGGAAACAGAGCGGACCCAAACGCAGGACAGCATAAATCAAAATAGGGTTTAATAACTGAAAACATGAAACAGGACGCAGACTAGACAGGACAAATCACAGTAGATGCCGCGCTGCACGAAGCAACGCGGCACAGTTAAATACAAGAAGACAATGACACAATAAGGATCAGGTGTGATGACAGGGAGGAGCAGACGAAGGCGGGGCAGACACGTGACGAGAAACATAAACAGATGCACGTGGCCAGAGTCCGGGCAGAGTCCTTACACATCTAAAAGTTGAAGGTGTTATCTTCAACCGTTAAACTTCTGTGTAAGGTGTGGGAGCATTTTGAGATCTTGTACTGTTTATTTGTGTGGCAAAGATGAGAAGTCAACATGAGTAGTATCAGATACTACCTATGTTTATTGGTTTAACCATGTAGCATTTATTGACTTCGTACAAGCTTTGAACAGCCTGAGTAGTAGTAGTAACAGTTTTAGCAACCTTAGTCTGACAAGCTTTTGACAAGGAGTTCTGTGTGATAGGAAAATATCAGCGAGAATCAAGGGGAAGGTGTACAGGACAGTGGTGAGACCGGCCATGCTGTATGGTTTAGGAACGGTGTCTCTGAAGAAGAGACATGAGTCAGAGCTAGTGGTAGCCGAGCTGAAGATGTTGAGGTTCTCTTTGGGAGTGACATGATTGGACAGGATTAGGAACGAGTACATCAGAGGGACAGTTCATGTTGGATGTTTGGGAGACAAAGTTAGGGAGACTAGATTAAGATGGTTTGGACATGTTCAGAGGAGGGAGAGTGAGTATATTGGTAGGAGAATGTTAGACATGGAGCTGCCAGGCAGGAGGCAAAGAGGAAGGCCAAAGATGAGGTATATGATTGTAATTAATGAGGATATGAAGCTAGTGGGTGCAAGTGTTGAGGTTGCAGAAGATAGAGAAAGGCAGAGAGAGATGATTCGCTGTGGCGACCCCTGAAGGGAAAAGCCGAAAGAAGAAGTTGTCATCTGACAAGCTTTTTCAGAAGTAGACAGAGCTTGAGTTGCTGCATCAACTTTAGTACAGCTGCAGATAAGGCTGAGGTCAAGGCCATCCAGTCCACTTGTTGTAGTGCTGGAAGCTTGTGAAGTTTGGTACTGAGCTTGGAGTGAATCCACACTGCGTTTAAGCACTAGAACACGAAACAAAAGGATGCATTAAGTAATTTAGTTGTTTATACTATTTGGAAATTTCTATTCCATTCAATTCTGCCTAAACACCACTGTACTTAAATTTGTTAAATTATGTCCTTCATCTAGCAAACAAGTTCCCGCAAATCAGTTGTTACTACATAAAAAAACATATTTGAATATGCACATTAATGACTTGAATTATTCTGCATTACTGTCAGAGCTTCCGCTATAGAAATTTCATTAATACGAGCGATGCCATCTTGATTTCTTCACTCTCCGGGAGACAGAATAGATGACAAGGTAGCAACAAATTGTATGCAAATGAAGCTAAGGGATTATTGCACGCTTGGTGGTGGGGGTGGTGGTGGCTATACGGGGGTATTTTGATTTAGAATTCATAAGCGAGGGTGTGATCAGCCATGTAGAATATGCTTGAACGAACACACACACACACACTTTTCTTTCAAACTAATCCTATATTCACACTGAGAAGTTTATAACTTTGCTTGTAGATGTCTCTTGTGGGTGTGTAGCAACCCTGCTGCTGTCGATTGAGGGTGTACTCTACCTGGAAACAATAGCAACCGAACTGTTACGCTGATAAAAGGAAGTAATAAAGGAAATTGGAAGAAACTTTAAACTACATATGATTGGTCTGAGGAATCATTAGAGCTATTCAGTTGATTTCCTTTTGTTGCTTTACTGCACCATACCCAAGTTGGTTTCTTGCTTGCTGTTTGTTGTAAAATCATGGCTTCCTGATGTGAACACACACAGAAGATGAATTGTTGCCTGTCGCTTTGTCATCATTTTTTGAGCCAACCTTGGGTAAACTATCGTGTCTTAATAAAGGAGTTTGGATTTGAGAAAGATTCGTCTAGACGTTTGCGATGAATGCAATAAGTGCAATCCATCAGCGCAAATCAACACATAGCGAAGCATCCATGTAATTATAGACACACTGTAAGAGATCATTTCCACCACCATCGGACTTCTGACTTTCTTCTTCCTCTTACCCTTCTTTCAGTGCTTATGAGATGGCTATCTTTCCCAAATCTCTATTTGCTGCACTTTGCTGGACATCAATGCCTCTCTCTCTCTTGCACCCGCTTTCCTCTACCAACTGACTGATAATGTAATTAGGAGCTTACAAGACTTTTGATCACCGTCAGACAAGCCCAGGAGAGCAATCTTTCTACAGATCTGTTTTAACCTAAAGCTCTGATTTTCTTCAGCTTTATAAGCTTTATGTCCACCAAATACTCCACATCTGGTTGGAACATGCCTTCCTGTATGACTGTGAACCCAATGATGGTTCATGGCGATGATTTGTGTTGAGTCAATAATGTGTCATGCTGGTTGTATGAAACTAGTGGCTGCACTGAGCTGAGAGACAAACATGTAGTTCTGAGGATTTCAGCATGTGTGTATAAGAGAAAGAGATGACTATACAATTTTATAAAGTGACAAAAAACAAATACTATTTAAATTGTATTCATTTCTCAAATAAACACTACTATACATATTAATGTTCCATTCTCCAAGAATCTTTCCAACAGAAATTTAAAAGCACAAAAATATAAATTTTTCATTCCAGATTTTTCCCCATTCGATACATTAAAATAGATTTTTCCAGAAGGTTTTTTAGACGTTCTAATTAGACATTTAGAGACATTTATAACACATCAATAACAGAAATAATTTGCATATTGTAAAACTCTTCTTCTATATCAGTTTATTATTGTAGTTAATAAACACACACAAACAATTCAGAACTTCAGAAAATCGACACAAAAAGCCGATCCAATATATAATTCAGACAGTTTTCTGCTGATAAATCAGAAAGAAATTTTCATTTGTTCTCAGTATTCCTGTTAAATTAAAAATAAATTAGAATAATAATAGTAATGACCAGAGGATTCATGCTAAATGTGAGCATGATGCAATTTCGAATAATGAGATCCCATACGTGCTGTTGCTGTATGGTGTTGCATCATGCGTGTGTACAGTGTGAAGCCATCACGGAAAGACATTCTGATAGTCAGTGTATGTGGATCCGCCTGCCAACTTTTGGAGTTTATCCCAGTGTTCTATTCAAAATCTGTTAGAGTCAAACTTTGTTGAATTTTTAAGTGTTGTTTTTTTAAGTGTTGTTAAATGTTATTGTTTTTTAAACAAGGGTCTAGAGTTTAAATCTAAGCCAATATTCTTAGCTGAAAAGATTTTTTGGGGAAAAAAGTCTGATTTATTTGGTATTTGAAATCCAATATTGTCTGATATTGTGTACTTGAAATGTTTATGTGTCTGGTATTTTTATTAGCCTGTAAAATTACCATTATTTGCATCGGCACTTATCGACACGATGCGCCGTGATGACTTCATCTGTATTTTCTGGTGGTAAAATATAGGAGCATCCAAACACATCCAAATTAGGCCGTCATTTGAATATGATTGCAGCATGTATCACTGAGACCTCATACTGCTTTCCCGTAAAATATGGTTTGCATTTCCTTTTTCGAAATTGGAGCCTCTGCTTGAAATACCAACATGCTAAATGACATCAATATGTCATGTCAATAACATGACAAATCCATCTTTCTGGATAAATCAGACTGTTATTATGGATCAATAGGCACTAGCGAGATGAAGCTGTGCAGCTTTGTAACACTTCTTTCGGTTCTGGCTTGCATCAGTGTCTCTGTAGCAGCTTTTATATTTGTTCACTTGTTGATTGCGGAACTGCAGGGGACTGAATGCGACTGTGGGATGCGACTAATAAAAGTCACTAAATGACAACAGTGCTCCATTATATCCTAGCAGCAGAACAGGAAAAGTTTTCGATGGTAAAAAGAAAAGTAAATTAAAAACAACAACAACAAAAAAAAAGCAGGAATGTTAAAGGAGAGGCTGGGTATTCAGCATCATGCTGCTTCGTAACATTTACCTACACTGAAACATTCACAGTCTTTGACATCCTCCATTTCCCACAAAGTGTTGTAGAAATATTCTACACTTATGACATTCATAAGGAGTAGCCCATGACGGAGCATGCTGTTATTTGAAAATAATGCAGCACAAGACAAAAGCTGAGTGCTGCTACCCCTGAGGTGCATTACTTTCATATAAAAGCAAGTTTTAGATACTGTTACTTTTACTTATACTATAGCAATTTTCTAATGATTAGAACATTTAAATCATTATTAAATGGCATGTTGCACTTTTAAATCTCTCTCTCTCTCTTTCTCTCTCTCTCTCTCTCTCTCTCTCTCTCTTTCTCTCACACAGACACACAAATTAGACTGATTATTAACACGTCACATAATGCTTTTTAACCATTTGTAGTTACTTAACATCGTGGAACATCCGAGAAACAGGTTAGTTCCTGCGCTTACCTTCATTACAGCTACAAATACACACACAGACACACACAGGCACACACACACTCAGCAGTCTGTCATTTTAACGAGAAAACCGAAAGCATAACTGGAACTGAGAAAGCTTACAACTGAGACTCCTTCCATGTCACAAATGTCACAATTGTAGTCAGAAAATTCTGTGAATAAATCGCTCTGGGAGAAAAAAAAAATCAAAACATCAACAAATATGACTTTGTTACTAAACAACCAGTTATATTAATCTATTTAATTATTAGTCTCAGACTTTATGGAGTGTTTGTTTAGTCTTTGTGTGGGACCTGTTACTATAGAAACAACGTATTAGAACAAGTGCATTAATGTTAACCTTTTGACCAATCAGATTTGAGCTTTAACCCGAGCTGTGGTATAATCACTGTTACCAAATAATGCTTAAAATTTCACATAGGATAAGAGATTAAAGTATTTAAAGTTAGGAGTGTGTACACAATGTACACAAGAGCATTCATCTAATGTATCTTTCTGTATTAAACTTTCTTGTGGTAGTTTGTGTACTTTTAGTAAGAGGAAAAGTTTATGAACAAATTATAAATAAATAAAAATAAAAAACAGTCCCATATGCAGCCGTAGTACAAACTGTTCTGTGTCTGATAAATGATGCCGTCTGTGAAATCAAAATGAAAGAGAGATTTCAGAAAAAACAAGGTTTATCTATATTATATGCATGTACAAATTTCCTGAGTTTCCACATTTAAATGAAACAACCAGTTTTATGGGAGAGCAGAATAGTGTGTCAGATCACCCAAGCTTTCTAGAATAAACTCAGATTATTTTAAGAAAGAAGAACCCACAGAATAAGGCAAAGTCAGAATTTCATGAATATAGCGCACTGTTTTATGTTTGTGGTCGCTGACATATATTTTTAAGTGGTGGGATTTGATATGTAAGAACTGCAGACCGTCTAACGCTACAACTAGCGTCTAATCGTACATTTTACAACTTGCATTTTTTGAAAACGTTCCAACTTTATTTCCATAAAAAATATGCTCTATTTTTAATAGCGTCACTGAAAAGCCATCTTAGAGAAATCAATAGTTATTTAGAGGCACCAAATTTGTAGCCATTTGTAGGAACGAAATCGAACGCAAAGTCACTGGAGCTGAAAGTTCTGAGGTCTAAAGTCATTTCAAGATACTTGAACCAACACTGAAAGCACAGGCAAAAAAAGTTATTCCAGATGCCCCTATCATCATTCTTTATCTAACTGATAAAATTGGTGCTGATATGGTGGATGACGATTTAGCAGCAGGGAAATATGCATATATTAATTTGATAATCACATATGATCATATCTTGCTTTGATGAACAAGAGCCAGTTTTTTTTTTATTATTCTCTGCCGGGAAACGGGAGCTGTTGATGTGGTTTTAATGGATTGATCTCTCTTTTTGTTCCATTAAAGAAACAAGTGAGAGTCGAGAAATATTCACACTTTTCCTGTTGGCAGTTTGTTTGCTGGCTGTTTGCCTGGTTTGTAGCCAGACAAATCATTCAGTGCTATTTATTAATTTCTCTCTGTCACCTCTCTCTCTCTCTCTCTCTCTCTCTCTCTCTCTCTCTCTCTGTCATCTCTCTCTCTCTTTCTGTCATCTCTCTCTCTGTCATCTCTCTCTCTCTCTCTCTCTCTGTCATCTCTCTCTCTCTCTCTCTCTCTCTCTCTCTCTCTCTATTTCTCTCTGTCATCTCTCTCTCTCTCTCTCTCTCTCTCTCTCTCTCTCTCTCTCTCTCTCTGTCATCTCTCTCTCTCTCTCTCTCTCTCTCTCTCTCTCTCTCTCTCTCTCTCTCTCTGTCATCTCTCTCTGTCATCTCTCTCTCTCTCTGTCATCTCTCTCTCTCTCTCTCTCTCTCTCTCTGTCATCTCTCTCTCTCTCTCTGTCATCTCTCTCTCTCTCTCTCTCTGTCATCTCTCTCTCTCTCTCTCTCTCTCTCTCTCTCTCTCTCTCTCTCTCTCTCTCTCTCTCTCTCTCTGTCATCTCTCTCTCTTTCTGTCATCTCTCTCTCTCTCTCTCTCTCTCTCTCTCTCTCTCTCTGTCATCTCTCTCTCTCTCTCTCTCTCTCTGTCATCTCTCTCTCTCTCTCTCTCTCTCTCTCTCTGTCTGTCATCTCTCTCTCTGTCATCTCTCTCTCTGTCATCTCTCTTTCTCTCTCTCTCTGTCATCTCTCTCTCTCTCTCTCTCTCTCTCTCTCTCTCTGTCATCTCTCTCTCTCTCTCTCTCTCTCTCTCTCTCTCTCTCTCTCTCTCTCTCTCTCTCTCTCCACAGTTACGTATACATTACCTAGATTTGTATAACCAAATGCAATGAGTATGCATAGTATAGCCACTACTATATATTTATATATAGTATTTATTTAATATATTTATTTATTCCTTTCCTGCATTAACTTAAATTAAACCTTCTATCGGTCATTGTAAAAACTGAGAAATCGAAATAAAGGTCTCTCTCTCTCTCTCTCTCTCTGTCATCTCTCTCTCTGTCATCTCTCTCTCTCTCGGTCTCTCTCTCTCTCTCTCTCTCAGTCTCTCTCTCTCTCTCTCTCTGTCATCTCTCTCTCTCTCTCTCTCTCTCTCTCTGTCATCTCAATAAAAGAGAAAGCAAAAAGGCAGGTCACTTCTTTTATTTATATAGCACTTTTAACAATGCATATAGTCACAAAGCAGCTTTATTTAATTTTAATTAATCCATCCATCCATCCATCTTCTACCGCTTATCCAGGGCCGGGTCGTGGGGGCAGCAGTCTGAGCAGGGACACCCAGACTTCCCTCTCCCCAGACACTTCCTCCAGCTCCTCCGGGGGAATACCGAGGCGTTCCCAGGCAGCCGAGAGACATAGTCCCTCCAGCGTGTCCTGGGTCTACCCCAGGGCCTCCTCCCGGTTGGACATGCCCGGAACACCTCCCCAGGGAGGCATCCAGGAGGCATTCCGAACAGATGCCCGAGCCACCTCAGCTGACTCCTCTCGATGTGAAGGAGCAGCGGCTCTACTCTTGTCCTTTCGGTCATGACCCAAAGCTCATGACCATAGGTGAGGGTAGGAACGTAGATCGACTGGTAAATAGAGAGCTTCGCCTTGCGGCTCAGCTCTTTCTTCACCACAACAGACCGGTATATTGACCGCATCACTGCAGAAGATACACCGATCCGCCTGTCGATCTCCCGCTCCATCCTTCCCTCACTCGTGAACAAGACCCCAAGATACTTAAACTCCTCCACTTTCCACCAACCTGAAGGGGACAAGCCACCCTTTTCCGGCTGAGAACCATGGCCTCGGACTTGGAGGTGCTGATTCTCATCCCCGCCGCTTCACACTCGGCTGCAAACCGTCCCAGTGCACGCTGAAGGTCCTGATTTGAAGAAGCCAAGAGGACAACATCATCTGCAAAAAGCAGAGACGAAATCCCGTGGTCCCCAAACCGGACTCCCTCCGGCCCCCGACTGCACCTAGAAATCCTGTCCATATAAATAATGAACAGGACCGGTGACAAAGGGCGGCCCTGCCAGAGTCCAACATGCACCGGGAACAAGTCTGACTTACTGCCGGCAATGCGAACCAAACTCCTGCTCCGGTCATATAGGGACCGGACAGCCCTTAGCAGAGGGCCCCGGACCCCATACTCCCAGAGCACCCCCCACAGATCACCACGAGGGACACAGTCGAATGCCTTCTCCAGATCCACAAAGCAACCTGGTGAGGGTATAGAGATGGTCCAGTGTTCCGCGACCGGGACGAAACCCGCATTGTTCCTCCTGAATCCGAGGTTGCCACGCGATGTTGCAGACGCGTGTCAACCAAGACAGCCCCACAACATCCAGAGACTTGAGGTACTCAGGGCGGATCTCATCCACCCCCGGTGCCTTGCCACTGAGGAGCTTTTCAACCACCTCAGTGACCTCAGCTTGGGGGATCGATGAGTCCTCAACTGAGCCCTCTGCCTCTGCTTCTTCAATGGAAGACATGTCGGTGGGGTTGAGGAGATCCTCCTTCCACCGTCCGAGAATGTCCCCAGTCGAAGTCAGCAGATTCCCACTACCACTGTAAACAGTGTGACCAGGGCACTGCTTCCCCCTCCTGAGACGCCGGACGGTTTGCCAGAATTTCTTCTAGGCCAACCGATAGTCCTTCTCCATGGCCTCACAGAACTCCTCCCAGACCCGAGTTTTTGCCTCCGCAATCACCCGGGCTGAAGCTCGCTTGGCCCTCCGGTACCTATCAGCTTCTTCAGCTTGACGGCATCCCTTACTTCCGGTGTCCACCACCGGGTTCGGAGATTGCGGCCACGACAGGCACCGGAGACCTTACGGCCACAGCTCCGCACGGCCGCGTCGACAATGGAGGTGGAGAACATGGTCCACTCAGACTCAATGTCTCCAACCTCCCTCGGGATCTGGTTGAAGCTCTGCCGGAGGTGGGAGTTGAAGATCTCTCTGACCGGAGACTCTGCCAAACGTTCCCAGCGGACCCTCACAGTACGCTTGGGTCCGCCAAGTCTGTCCAACTTCCTCCCCGGCCATCGGATCCAACTCACCACCAGGTGGTGATCAGTTGACAGCTCCGCCCCTCTCTTTACCCGAGTGTCCAAGACATACGGCCAGAGGTCAGATGAAACAACCACAAAGTCGATCATCAACCTCCGACCTAGGGTGTCCTGATACCATGTGTACTGATGGACACCCTTATGCTTGAACATGGTGTTCGTTATGGACAAACTGTGACTAGGACAGAAGTCCAATAACAGAACACCACTCGGGTTCAGGTCGGGGGGGCCGTTCCTCCCAATCACGCCCCTCCAGGTGTCACTGTCGCTGCCAACGTGAGCACTGAAGTCCCCCAGTAGAACAACGGAGTCCCCAGTCGGAGCACTTTCCAGCACCCCTCCCAGAGACGCCAAGAAGGTCGGGTACTCTACACTGCCATTTGGCCCGTAAGCACAAATAGCAGTGAGAGACCTCTCCCCCACCCGAAGGCGCAGGGAAACGACCCTCTCGTTCACCGGGGTGAACTCCAACACATGGCTGCTGAGCTGGGGGGCTATGAGCAAGCCCACACCAGCCCGCCGCCTCTCACCGCGGGCAACTCCAGAGTAGTACAGAGCCCAGCCTCTTTCGAGGAGTTGGGTTCCAGAGCCCAAGCTGTGCGTGGAGGCGAGCCCAACTATATCTAGTCGGTATCTCTCAACCTCCCGCACCAGCTCAGGCTCCTTCCCCCCTAGCGAGGTGACATTCCATGTCCCTAGAGCCAGATTCCATGTCCGGGGATTGGGTCGCCGAGGCTCCCTCCTTCAACTGCCACCCAATCCACATTGCACCAGCCCCTTACGGTTTCTCCTGCAGGTGGTGGGCCCACAGGAGATCGCTCCCTCGGGCTGAGCCAGGCCGGGCCCCATGGGGTAACACCCGGCCACCAGGCGCTCAATATTAAGATCAATATTGGACTTATATTAAATTATGTGCGTATTTATCCCTAATGAGCAAGTCTGAGGTGGCTGAGGCAACCGTGGTAAGGACAACTCCTTTAGATTTGTACCAGCTCTGATTGTCTTCCGGGCCATGAAGATTTTGGACCTTCACTGAGATGAGGCCAACCATGTGAGGATTCTGAGACATCCAGAGATTTACCAGCTCTGCTCCATGAATTATTCAGACATACTAAGAGGAGATGCCAACTAAATGTGATTTTTAAGGACAAAAACCCCCTCATCAATACAACATTTTTCAGACTGTATATTGAATTAGCGTATATTTATTATCACACCCTCCAGTGTCACCCAAATGAGGATGAGTTCCGCTTTGAGTCTGGTTCCTCTCAAGGTTTCTTGCTTTACCATCCTAAGGAGTTTTTCCCCACCACAGTCTCCTCAGTAGAGATGAGCCGGATACTCGGCTGAAACGAGTATCCGGTACGGATAAAGCACGTCTGCCGAGTACGAGTATTATACGAGTAATACGAGTCAATATCTGTGCTCGGATTGAATGAAAATCATCATTGGGTAGCTGATTGTGTCAGCGTTTTGTGATAGGCTAGTCACAGCGCCCCTCCCCTACACACACACATGTATTGCTGTGTCTCGCTCTGCTCACTCACAGAACAGCTCTCTGTCTCTCCCTCAGTCACTCGGGTTCGTGGGTCTTTCCCGTTAACGTTTAGGGTTTCTTCAGCTTTTTACTTCGGGTTGTAACGTTAATAATACGTACTTACTAACCAGTAGAGTTCTGGTAAACATGTGTTCATTCAGACGTGGTGCTTGCTTGGTAGAATGCGACTCGCATTGCGTCTCTGCCTGTCGGAGATTTTTTCTTTTTTAAACCTTCAGCTGTCTCTAACCAGTAACCAGACACTGAGTGTCTGACACGTTTTTGCTGTATTTCATAAAAAACATAAAGGTAGTGTTATAAATATTACAAATTAATTATTACCAGTTAAAGCCCCACCCATTTCAAGACAAACCCCACCTACTTCCGGGTTAGGCCCCACCCACTCCGAGAACAGATACAGATACGGATAATTCATATGGTTAACAGATACAGATACAGATAATGCTGTACTCGCTCATCCCTACTCCTCAGTCACCTCAGGCTGCTCATTGGGGATAAATATAAACATATTTAAATATGTCCAATATTCATCTTGAATTTTTGAATTATTTTAATCTTTATATTAACGTTTTGTTTTATGTTTATGTTCTGTAATGCTGCTCTAAGACAATGTAAATTGTTTAACCCTTGTATGGTGTTCGTATTTTTGTTACTCAGCCAGTCTTTGTGGGTCTGGTGGACCCGTTGCATTTTTGGGTTTTTAATTCAACACAATCAAAAATTTTATGTTAAAATACTCTACAGATGTTTACTTCATCCCAATTACAAGCAATATAAACAGCATATATGGTTAATACTTGCCCTTTACCTTTATTACATCACATTTTTGAATTAAAGTGCTACTCGTTTTTTGTTGTTTTTTAATAAAATGTAATAAAAAAAAAAAAGAAAATCAAATTTAATCAAGTTATGAGTGGAAAAAATCAACAAATTTACAAGGAAGCAAAGTTTTTCAAAACTATTGATGTTTATGAATATGGGTCCCACAGACCCGAACAACATAACTGAATACTGTGCAGTGCTTAAACATATGCCACACTGAAATCGTGTTGTTTAAGTAAGGAATAGCACATGAAACACTGTGCAGTTGTGTATGAATAATCCAAGACAAAGCAGTGTGATATAGCCCAGCAACAAAGCTGTGTAGTTCTACAAAAATAATGCACACCTTCTGACCAATCAGATTTGAGAACACGGCTGCTCTGTGGTATACGTTTCTTTACACCACACCGTGGTTGTATTCTTCAATCTAATTAGTCAGAAGGTGTGCATTATATTTGTAGAACCACACAGCTTGTATACTCGTTCTGCCTATATAAAGGACCATGGGTTAAGATTGATTAACTTGTTCTAATTTGTTATTGTTTCTATAGTAAAAGCTCATGCACAGGGACTTGATCATGGTATGGTGGACATGATCAAAAACTAAAAATAATAACAAAAAATACCAGTTGTTTCACTAGTAAATGCAGAATAACACACTTTGGACCATACTATTGTACACAAATATTACGCTGATACACACGCCACCCTGCTGTATATTATTGTCATATAACAGCATGGTCCATCATATGTTATTCCTTAAAGACATGGACAGAAAATGAGATAAAATGTTAGTCGCACTGGATTAAGGCTTCTGCCAAATGCCATAAATGTAAATGTAGATCTGCAAAACAAATCACAGGCTAATATTAATGTTTTATCATTTTATCCATAAATATATACTTTTTTGTAGTAACAATTACACAGGTACTAAATTAAGTATGATGGACACTCATTATGATTAGGTTTATATGGTAAAATTATTTAATGGGTAAAGTTTTCTTTCTATCATAAATAAGAGCAGTGCTTTCTATTAGTCAGCCGGTAAATCTATAACTTTAGGGAAGTCTCCAGAACATGTCTTGTAACGTATAATCTGATTTATCATTAATAGTCTTAAGACTGGCAATTGCCAGCTTGATATTCAAACTAAAACAACTTATGATCACTCATAGCTTCCTAGCATTTTTATACCGCCATGAAAATTTCAACAGTAACATCACTACTACTCGGGCACAGGACAGGTGGACACCCTGGACAGTGTGTCAACCCATCACTGGGCACAATCTCACACACACACACACACACACTGCCATTTAGCATATCAGCTCCAAATGCTTGTCTTTGGACTGGAAAAGAAAACCCCAAAGCACAAGGAGAACATGTAAACTCTAGCATGTTTGTCTTACACCTCCATGGTTTTATGTTTGATTCATACTATCGCTCTCTGTGCATAATCACTATGCTTGAAAGATGGAACATATTTTATTGTGACACAAATATTATTTCTTTTAAAACATCCGACATTTATTGGTTGCATGTTGTTGCGGTTGGGTCAGTACTTGATATAACCATCATAATGATCAGCATTGCACATCTACATCTGCATATTTTGTACTATTCTTCTATGCAAATTTGCTAAAGCTTTGTCAGATTAGACAAGTCCGCCAGTTGTTTCCTATATTTTTTTTATTAGGATGATTGGTCCTGCTGGTGGTGATGTCACTCGTGTTTTTAGAAGATACTTTGCTTATTTATGTATTTGCCACTGTTACTGGACGGGGAATCGGCCTTATTACATGCACTGCCATTTTCGCTAGAATTGCTACAGGTGGCTATAGTTGTGTCACAACCAGGGAGGAAGGAGACAGACCTGTATGCAGGATAGCTTCAAATGAAAGGGGTTTAATAAATAATGAAGACAAAGACAGTAAATGACAATAACTAAAACAATACAAATGACGACACTTAACAGGGACTAAACGTAACTAATGATTCCGTGCCGCATTCAGCAACACGGCTCACTTAAATACAAAAAAGACAATGAGACATGATTAGGAACAGGTGTGGAGACAGGGAGGAGCAGACAAAGGCGGGGCACGTGACGATGAACGTAAACACAGGCACATGGCCAAAAGTCTGGGCTGAGTCCTGACAGTACCCCCCATTGAGGCGTGACTCCCGAAGCGACACATCCCAACAAGGTCCCAACAAGGTACATGGCGAAGGCAGATGGGGGAGCAAGGAACACGGCGAAGGCCGATGGGGGGAGCGAGGAACACGGCGAAGGCAGATGGGGGGAGCAAGGCACACGGCGAGGCCGGTGAGGGCCGAGCGACGTCCACAGTTGAGCAGAGGGGCCGAGAGACGTCCACAGCCGAGCAGAGGGGCCGAGCGACGTCCACAGCCGAGCAGAGGGGCCGAGCGACGTCCACAGCCGAGCTGAAGGGCCGAGCGACGTCCACAGCCAAGCTGAAGGGCCGCACATAACCCCCGACGCACCACGGCCAGACCCACGTCCTGATGACCTGACGAGTAGGAAGAATAGGTTGGATGGCGGGATAGATCCTCCGCCACGGGCCTGCAGCACCCCCCGCGGAAGAAGTGAAGCGACGCCCTCCTCGGACGGAACCGGAAGTGGAGCGGCGTCCTTCACCGGAACAAATGCGGGGTGATGCCGCAGGGCACCAAAAAATAAAAAGGGGCAAAACCGGGATGGTGACATCCTCCGCGAATGAAGTGAGGCGATGTCTGCCTCGGACGGAACCGAAAGTGGAGCGGCGTCCCCCACCAGAAAAATGCGGAGCGATGTCACCGAAAAAAGAAAAAAGGGCCAGAAGGACTGACGGAACAGTCCAAGGGGAGAAGGAAAAAAGCCGGTCCGAGCTGGAAGCTATCCTGCTGGGTCTTAGTTTTTGGGCAGAATCATTCTGTCACAACCAGGAAGGAAGGAGACAGACCCGTACGCAGGATAGCTTCAAATGAAAGGGGTTTAATAAATAATGAAGACAAAGACAGTAAATGACGATAACAAACAATACAAATGACGACACTTAACAGGGACTAAACGTAACTAATGATTCCGTGCCGCATTCAGCAACGCGGCTCACTTAAATACAAAAAAGACAATGAGACACGATTAGGAACAGGTGTGGAGACAGGGAGGAGCAGACGAAGGCGGGGCAGACGCGTGACGAGGAACGTAAACACAGGCACATGGCCAAAAGTCCGGGCTGAGTCCTGACAAGTTGTGTCGGGTGTTGTTTTTGTTATTTTCACTTCTGTTACTCTATCCATCTCTGCCAAATGGTTTGAACACAGCCACCAACAAATATCAGCAAATAGCTCATATTCACTTCTGGAAGTGAAGGCAGCAAAACTCTTTTAAACCTCTTACTAAATTATTCCACACATCTCATAACACTCGTCAGCGTCCTAGAGCACTGATAATGTAATTATGTGGCTTGATTTTGCGATCGTCAGAAGGAATTAGCAGCACATGACGCTGATTCTACAAGTCAAGCGAATGGCGTTTCGATCAAAGCATGTTTCATAGATGCCTGCTGTTCTGTCCAAATGTCACTTTTGAAGTCCTTCTGCATAATATTCCTTTAGATGGGGATGTTAAGAGGAGAAAAAGGAGAAAAACGTGGTTGGTGTGTGGAGTGTATCAATGTGTGTGTCTTTGTGTGTGTCTGTCTGTGTTTCAAGCTTGTTGCCAAATGTCTTCATTGTTCCCAGCATGAAATCTCATTACACAGCCAGTGAATTTTAATTGATGTTGTTTTATATTGGACAAACACAGCAAGAGAGAAAGAGCAGCAGAGAAATGAAGATGGAAAGGGCTTAGCATTCACTGGAGAACAGTTAAAACTAATCTGAGTGGTGGCAGATGTTCTCTGCTGGGAGTGTGTGTGTGCGTGCATACAGGACCTGTGTGTGTCTGTCAAACCCGAGACAACCTAGTGTATATGTGCTTCAGCTAGTGTGACAACCTAGTGTGTATGTGCTTCAGCTTTGGCTTGCAAAGAACCATGCCTGCATTATAACATGACTGACACTGAAGGACTCTAAGCCACGACTATACAAACAATACAAATACAAAGAATGATGTTAATGTAATTTGTTGGATTTGAATATTGGAACTATTAAGGATCCAGTTCACTATTTTTAATGCCACTTTATAACTTATTAGATTGACGGTTAAGCAATACTAGAGAGTGCTAGTCATGTATCACATGCACATTTCAGATATTCAGTTTAGAAAGAATATGAAAGTTTCAGCTAACACTTTACTTTACATCAGGAAGGCCTTCAAGGGAGGCCTTAGGGAGAAAAATTGGCCATGCTCTTTGCATGGGAGTAATGGCATACTATTTCTTACCTGCCAGACACACCAGTTGTGGGCATCTGTGAGACTCCGTGTGCAGAAAAGGGCAGATAGAGTTTTCCTCAGAGTCTGTTACACCACCCTATGATGCAGCATGAGCAGTAGTTCAAAAAAGATGATTTACTGGGTTCCGTTGTCCTGGACGAAGCATGCTAATGTTTACTCTCTCTGGTTGGTAGCGGTCATATGAAATGAGCTGGCAAGAGGGTGTGGATTGACAGAAAAAGCTAATGATGCAAACATAAGCTCTGAACACTGACAGTGGAAAAGGCATATAAAAGCACATTGACCAGCACGGAGAATGACGAGTGCTGTTTTCTACAATTACAAAGAATCAGCTCAACCACAGTAACAGTCAAACTGCAGGCTGGGGCCATAGAGCAGTTAGTCAGTAGCTCCAACCCAGCAGAGAGAAGAGGGGAACACAGACCCAATCCAAGCCATGTTAGTAGAATCCAGCTGTCTTAGCAGGCTTGGCAAGAGTAAAGAGTGAGAGAGACCTGTATAGACTTGCTCTTTAGATACCTGTAGCTCTGACTGCAGTTTTACGCTATGACTCAGACAGCTCCATATGTTGTATGAAGTGAGAACATACAGTTGAAACCAGATATTTACATACACTTCAGAAAAAACACAAAAACTTTTATTCCTTTACTGTCATACATTAAATCAGAGTAAACGTTTTCTTTTTAAATCAATAAATATTAACATATTTTTTGCATTTGTTAAATGTCAGAATCGAGCGAGGGAGAATTTATGTATTTTTATTATCAGTTTCATCAAAGTCAGAAGTATACATTCACTAAGTTTATCATGCCTTTAAACAAAAAAAAACTCCAGATGATTCCATTCTGAGCTTAAGAAGCTTCTGATAGGTTAATTGATTCCATTTGAGTTAATTGGTGGCACACCTGTGGATGCATATAAAGGCACACCTCAAACACAGAGCCTCTTTCTTTGACATCATGGGAAAATCAAGAGAAATCCACCAAGACATCATAAAAAGAATTGTTGACCTCCACAAGTGTGGCTCATCCTTAGGTGCAATTTCCAGATGCCTGAAGGTCCCACGTTCATCTGTTCAGACAATAATACGCAAGTATAAAAAACATGGGAATGTACAAATATCATACCGCTCAGGAAGGAGACGGATTCTGAGTCCCAGAGAGGAACGTTTTTGGTGCGAAATGTGCAAATCAACCCCAGGACAACAGCAAAAGATCTTGTGAAGATGCTGGCTGAAACTGGTAAGCCAGTGTCATTATCCACAGTAAAACAAATACTGTACCGCCATGAGCTGAAAGGTTACTCTGGGAGGAGAAAGCCATTATTTCAAAACCACCACAAAAAAGACTACAGTTTGCAACTGCACATGGGGGAAAAAAATCTTAATTTCTGGAGACATGTCCTGTGGTCTGACTGTTCGGCCATAATGGTAAACAGTATATTTGGAGGAAAAAGGGCGAAGCTTTGAAGCCTCAGAACACCATCCCAACTGTCAAGTATGGGGGTGGTAGTATAATGTTGTGGGGCTGCTTTGCTGCAGAAGGGACTAGTGCACTTTACAAAATGGATGGCATCATGAGAAAAGAAAATTATGTGGATATATTAAAGCAATATCTGAAGACATCAGCCAGGAAGTTAAAGCTTGGGCGCAAATGGGTCTTCCAAATGGACAATGACCCCAAGCATACCTCCAAATTAGCTACAAAGTGGCTTAAGGACAACAAAGTCAAGGTATTGGAGTGGCCATCACAAAGCCCTGATCTCAATCCCATAGAAAATTTGTGGGCGACACTGAAAAGGTGAGTACAAGCGAGAAAGCCTACAAACCTGACCCAATTACACCAGTTCTGTCAAGAGGAGTGGGCCAAAATTCCAGCAAACTATTGTAGAAAGCTTGTGGAAGGATACACAAAACATTTGGTCCAAGTGAAACAGTTTCGGGGCAATTCCACCAAATACTAAGGAAGTGTATGTGTAGCGGCAACCTATAACCGCTGAGAGGCGAAGTAGCAGGAAGAAGCATTGCTGACACGTTCCACTTGTTCCTTGTTCACATTTATTGAAAGGACAACATACATGTTGTACAGACTGACAAAAACCACAAACTCATAAACAAAAAAGCATACAATGATGCAAAACACTAAAGACACAATTGTTGACTGATTATATTTGAGTCTATATGAAAGCCACTTTAAAATACGCCAATAAAGTTTTACAGTCAACAGAAAGTAAGCTTTCCCACTTACTTCGTCCCTCTTCCCATACACACTAAAACAGGAAATGGAGTGAGATTTATACACTTGAACCCCAATGAAGCACCATGACCCGGAAATGCATTCCCAAAAAGTAGTAGTGCACTTACATTCCAGCCCCTGATTATTATACACTAAATCTGTAATAATCATCAAATATAATCAAAAATAAATACAAACATTTACACTGCAGTATGGCACATAAATTCTCATTAAGTATTTTAGTCAATAAGAGTCTGTTTAGTTTATCCATGTAGCTACAAAGGTTGTATTCAATAATGTAGGAAATATGTCATATCCGTTGAGAGCTCTCAAATGTCACTATAAGAAGTTAGTCCATAGATTCTTTATGTTCCTCCGCTTCAAGAAGACAACAATTTTTTGTAATTGGTCTAGTTAAAAGGGAACTCAGTCTTGATTTTGACTTGTCGTACAAATCCCTTTTTGTCCTTTATGGTGTCCACAATTCTACCCATATTCCAGGAGCTCCTTGGTGCATTGTTGTCCACTAGAAGCACAACATCTCCCAACTGAAAGTTACGCGTTTTTACAATCCACTTCTGTCGTTCCTGTAGTAGAGTTAGGTAATCAGTTATCCATCTCTTCCAAAAGAGATTTGACATGTACTGAACTTGACGCCGGGGGGCACGGTGGCTTAGTGTTTAGCAAGTTCGCCTCACACCTCCAGGGTCGGGGTTCGATTCCCGCCTCCACCTTGTGTGTGTGGAGTTTGCATGTTCTCCCCGTGCCTCGGGGGTTTCCTCCGGGTACTCCGGTTTCCTCCCCCGGTCCAAAGACATGCATGGTAGGTTGATTGGCATCTCTGGAAAATTGTCCCTAGTGTGTGATTGCGTGAGTGATTGAGTGTGTGTTTGTGCCCTGCGATGGGTTGGCACTCCGTCCAGGGTGTATCCTGCCTTGATGCCCGATGACGCCTGAGATAGGCACAGGCTCCCCGTGACCCGAGGTAGTTCGGATAAGCGGTAGAAAATGAATGAATGAATGAATGAATGAACTTGACGCCATCTTCTACGTGTATACAAGTCCTCTTTAGTGAATGTTCCAGGAGGTAATGTCAAATTTGTCTTCAACAGGAGAAGATGATTAGGTGTTAAAACTTCTAAATCGTTAGGATCAGAAGAAGCTCTTGTTATAGGTCGATGGCATATATAGAACGATAGCATTCAGAAATTTACTTGTTGATCGAATAAGTCTCTCCCAGATTCCTCCATGGTGTGAACCAGTAGATGGATTGAAAGTCTATTTTATCTTCTTTTGAAGAAGAACGTTGTTGATCTGATTTTGGTTCCAAATTTGTTTTGCCTCTCTCAATTCACGTTCAGCTCTGACAAAGTTTGTCCCATTATCTGAGCTTATTTCAGCCACTTGTCCACGTCGTGCAATGAAGCGTCTTAATGCATGAATAAATGAATCTGTATCTAATGATGCAGTCATTTCAATGTGAACAGCTCTAATGGCAAGACATGTAAAGATAACCCCATAGCGCTTTAGGGTGACTCTTCCCCGTTTTATCTCAAAGGGACCAAAACAATCTACTCCAACATGAGTAAAGGGTGGCTTATCTGGTAAAACTTGATTTGGTGATAAATCTGCCATTTGTTGATGTCCTGCAGTTCCATGGAACCTCGTACAAACTACACATTTTGATAGAATTCTTCTTATGGCTACAGCAGCTCCAGTGATCCAATATTGTTGTCGAAGGCTAGCCAGCATGTAGTTTCGCCCACTATGTCCAACTTGTTCATGAATGTGGTGCAAAATCAGGTTAGAAATGGGCATATCCTTAGTCAGTACAATTGGATGTTTAGCTTCTTCAGGAATTTCTGCATTACCAAGACGACCACCAACTCTTATAATACCAGACTGAAGTATGGGATTAAGATTGTAGAGAGAGCAATTTCTCTTGACTGTTCCACTATTTTGCAAACTTGCTCATTCATCAGGAAATTTCCACTTTTGACACAGTCGTATGATGTCCATTTCTGACTTTTCCAATTCTTCCAATGAAAGCAAGTCCTTGTGTCCAATAGATGCAAACTTCTGTATTCCTTTATCAACAGTTGTCATCTGCTCATATGGATCCACGGCCTGTGACTGTTTCTGCTCTCTGACACGATCCAACAATATTGTCTTCAAGCGAAGAATCCATGCAACGGCCTTTTTCAGTCGCATCCAAGAAGAAAAGTAATTAAAGAAGTGCAAGGAGTTAGATTCTTCCTTGACTTCTATCTGGTTTACCAAAACACTTCCTTTAATTTCAGGATCATTAGATCATCACCTCTTTATATGTAGGATCTACTGGCCATTCTTCTTGTGGCTGGACAAGAAATTTAGGACCATAAAGCCACATACTGTTTTGTAGGAATGAATCCACCTTCACTCCTCTAGATGTTAAATCCGCTGGGTTACTCAATGAATTCACATATTTCCACTGTGACATGTCAGAGTTCTTCAGAATTTCTGACACTCTGTTAGACACAAAGCACTTAAATCTTGTGGTTTTATTCCGTAAGTACTTAAGAACTGAAGTACTGTCTGTCCAGAAAATTGATTCCCGAAAGGGTATCTTAAGCTCTCTCATCCATATGTTGTTAATACGACTAGCAAGTGTGGCAGCTGTAAGTTCCAAGTGAGGAATCGTAATGGATTTTAATGGTGTAACTCTTGACTTGCTTGCTAGAAGAGTTGAATGTGTCAAATTATTGGCGTTGTGAATCAGAAAGTAGAAAAAAAAGACACCACACCGGATCCTTGCTCACTTGCGTCTGAAAAATGATGCATTTGAGCAGATGTTACTTCACCAAAACCATCAGGCTTTAAACATCTTTTGACCTTGAAACTTTCCAAATGATGCAGGTCATCTAGCCACTTTCTCCAACGTTGAATATATTCCAAAGGAATAACATCGTCCCATCCAATTTCTTTTCTGCATAGATCTTGTAGGATTATCTTTGCAGATAGAATCACAGGTGAGAGGAATCCTAGAGGGTCATAGATGGAACTAACGATGGAAAGAATTCCTCTTCTGGTAAAAGGTCGATCACTGACTACCACCTTAAATTGAAAGGCATCTGACTCAGCACACCATTGCACTCCCAGGGCTCTTTCTAGTGGTAATGCATCATGATCCAAATCCAGGTCCTTTACCTTGCTCTCTCGGTCCTTTTCATGTATAGCACTTAATACAGCACAACTGTTAATCATCCACTTAGTTAAGTGAAATCCTCCTTTGGCACACATATCAGTGAGGTTCTTGTACAGGTGCACAGCATCAGATTCAGATGTTAGAGACAATAACCACATAAAAGAGACAATAACCACATAAAAGACCACAATCCACATAAAAGTTATTAAACACAACATCCTTTGTCTTGTCGTCATATATGTCCTTTTGATCTGTTGCACATTTTCTTAAAGTTTGAGCAGCTTGGTGAAGATGTAACTCCAAATAAAATGTACCATCATTCTGTATTCCTCCAAATTGTTGTTTGTGTTACAGTACCTTTAGGCCACCAAAGAAATCTTAAAAGATCATGGTCTTCTGGGTGAACTTTCACCTGATGAAACCATCCCCCATCAGGGCAACAGTTTCTAGTCTGAATCGTACAAGTACGCTAACTAGTGAACTAGTTAGATCAGGACCATGTAAGAGATTACTATTCAAAGATGTACCTTGATAAGAAGCTCCACAATCAAACGCAACCCTTATTTTGTGTTTCTTTTATGATGGTATACACCATGATGTGGTATATACCAGAGATGTCCATCACATCTTTCCAACTCAACCATGGGTACTCTTTCTGCATAACCTTTACTGATGACATCTTCCATAAAAGGTGGTGTAATTTGCATGAAAGATCGGATTCACATTGAACCTTCTTTGCAGATGTGCAGCACGCTGCTCCACAATTTTACGATTCATTGGCATAATTACATCAGTGTTTCTAAATGGCAGTCCAATATGATAGTGACCATCAATGAGTTTTGCGGAACGGGACACAAAATCCATAAATTGTTGATCTTCCCTCGATAATCCAATCTGTTCATCATGAGCAGTCTCAGGAAAATCTGCTTTAAACTGTTGCTTCCACAGGTCTTCCAACTTTAGTACCGAAATCCTATTCACAGGAGATTACAGGAGATCGGTCCACAACATCATTTATGACCGTTCCTTTAAGTGGTCCGTTAACCGCCCAGCCAAACATAGTTATTATTGCATAGGGACCATTATTTCGGACTTCGTATGATCTGCCAAGGTTCTAATGCCTGTGCAACATTGGCTCCTAACAACAGTTCAACATCAGAGTCTATTCCAGGTAAATTCAGGTGACACAAATTTGGCCAAGACTGAAGATCATTCTGTGTGGCTATATTAGCTGTGGTTACAGGCGTAGCATCTTGAGTATATACTTCAGGTAATAAGCAATAATGTTCCTGATTCAACCCAGACACTTCCAAATCATTCAGGACATAACTGCTAATTGATTTGTCTTGACTTATGGTCCTGAGAAGAATATTCACTTTTTTCCCCAGGGAGATTGAGCTTATTCATTAAACTTTCCATACAAAAGGAAGCAGAGCTGCCTGAATCCAGAAAAGCGTACGTTTTCACAATATTATTTCCCTTTTTTGACTTGACACACACAGGAACAATGGATAAGTCTTGGATGAGTCTTTACCAGCCCCAGTATGAGCATTGGACTGTAGGAAAATCATAGCGCTACCAATGGCCGTTTTGACTTCAGATTGCTTATGCAGAGTATCTGACCTTTCACATGGGAATATATGAAGATCTGTATGAATAAGATTACAAATGGTACAAGTACTTCTCTTCTTGCAATCTCTGCTGATATGTCCAGTCTGTAAACAACCAAAGCATATTCCTTTAAGTTTCAGGAAGTTCATCTTTTCTCTGTGACCTTTCTTTGAAAGTTTATGACAAATACTTAATGCATGTTCTCCATTGCAAAAGATACATTTGTTGTTGGCTAATGTCTTACTGTGTTCCTTTACATCAGGCATGGGAGAAATAGTGGTAGCAAAACTACTTCTGGATTTTTGCTGAATCATTCTTGCATTTACTTTGTTAGTTCCTGTGGTGGGTGTGTCCTGTATATTATCAAACACTGGATCTGAAAGGATTTTCACTTGTTTCTGAATAAAATTGACAATATCCACAAAGGTAGTCTGACTGCTGTTTCGTTCCTTTAACTTGTATGCCACAACTCTCCATTTATCTCTGTACTTGTATGGAAGTTTTGAGAGAATGATCTGCATGTGGGAAGTCAGGTCTAATTCATACTTTGCATAGCATTGCAGCAACTCCTTAGAAAAAGAGCATATTCTTGCAGTGTCTTTGCATCTTCAAATTTTATAGCTTTCCATGAAAGAGCTTTGTTCATATAAGCAGCTATTTTTACCTCATCTCCAAAATTCTCTTGAGTAACGTTTTTGCCTTTAAATAGCCTTGTAATGGAGTCATGTGTTGACAACTTCGAACAATTTCTTTGGGCTGTCCTCTTGTATATTACTCCAAAAAAATGCAAGCAGTCACCTGGGCTATCTGCCCTTTTTTCCACCACTTCCTCAAATGAGCGTAGGAATTCATGAAAGCGTAATGGATCTCTATCAAAGTAGGAAATTTCTCTAGGTGCAAGTGAAGATAAGTTATTCTGTTTAACCAACAAGGTAGTTATTTCATTTTGCTTATCAATAAGCTGTAACATGTTCATGTAACTGAGGTCATTTAGAGGACTTGTTCCATTACCAGTTCCGTTTCCATTATTCTGATTGTCCAATAATGACATGCTAGTTTTCAGGAATTTGAGAATGTATTTTAGGTCTGGTTGATGGTTGTTGTACTTGAGTTTGAGCATGAGTTGAAATCCCTTGTGCAGCATGAGCTTGAGATGTTCCATAAGCAGACAAAGTTTGATACAACTGGCTCAGTATCTGAAGGAATCAATGCTTCCAAATCAATATAAGAACCGGATTTACTTCTGTTAGCAGAGGTATATGATCCCAGTTTTGCATTTTGATACACTTTTACTCTAGCCATTGACTCCAACTTCAGTTTCTCTCGTGTTTTCCTCAGATGTTCTTCTTGCTCCTCCAATGTATGTTTCCTGTGTAACATTTTTTGAGCGGCCAATAATGCAGCCAATTCTGCTTCAGCCTTAAGACGTGTGGATGACACAGAAGAGCGGCTGGATCGAGATCCACGGGACATTACTCCAGAAGAGCCCTTTTTGCTTGTATTTGAAACACTGTAATTTTTTTTGAACATCGTCATTACAATCACCAGATTCAGGTTGTATGTACAGGCTTGTATTGAATATTACATGTTGTAGAAACAACAGAAGTAGATAACTCTGGCATACTTGTCCTTTGTGCTATGATGACTGGTTCGTGAGTGTTATAAGCTTCCACACAATGTTTTGGCTTCTTAGCTTCAAAGAGCCATAATTCCATATCCTCCACAAAACCCTGATAACGGGTACAAATGACATCAAACCATTCATTTTGTTTGCTTTGCTCATCTGGAGGTACAAGAGACAGTAAAGATTCATGTGACACAATTGCATCAGACATAATCAGCTGCATATTTTCCAACATTGAGCTCAATTGAGATGCATTGTCATCGGATTTCATCAATTCCTTCATGGATCCAATCATACTCTTCACTTTATTCACTTTAGTTTTCCGATCCTTTTGTAGCGATTCAATTTTTGCCGCGAAGGCCTTAGCCGTGAGCTTATGCTCTCGTTTGCCGCTATCAGCTGGCTCACCGCCTGGCTTGCTGCCATCAGCGTCTTGCTTGCCGATATCCGCATTTTGCTCCATATCTTAGAGTTCATCAACACAAAAAAGGTGTGAACTCAATTCCAAACAGCGCTGTCTTCGCGCACACAGAGCAACAACCAGTGAATTTGTGTAGTAAGACAACAGTCATGAGCTCATAAGCAAAGGCATCACAATCCAATTCCAATCCAATGTAACAGCGCACAGCAGCGTCTTCCACAGCAGCAGCAAACACAGCTCACAATAATTGAAATCGCGGACATACCTTAATTGCCGTTATCATGCGATAAGTATTTGTGGTGATGAGTCTCCTTAATTCAAACACAGGTAAGCAGAGGAAGCCATTTCCAATTGCGTCCACAATCCCAAGCCATTTCTGTTGACTTGAATGTAGCGGCAACCTATAACCGCTGAGAGGCGAAGTAGCAGGAAGAAGCATTGCTGACACATTCCACTTGTTCCTTGTTCACATTTATTGAAAGGACATCATACATGTTGTACAGACTGATGAAAACCACAAACTCATAAACAAAAAAGCATACAATGATGCAAAACACTAAAGACACAATTGTTGACTGATTATGTTGGAGTCTATATGAAAGCCACATTAAAATACGCCAATAAAGTTTTACGGTCAACAGAAAGTAAGCTTTCCCACTTACTTCCCCCCTCTTCCCATACACACTAACATTTATAACTAACTATTTATACACTTGAACCCCAATGAAGCACCATGACCCGGAAATGCATTCCCAAAAGGATACAAAATAAAAGTCAAGCATATAGTGCACTTACAGTATGTATACTTCTCACCTTGATGAAAGTGATGATAAAAATACAGAAAAATTCTCCCTCGCTCGATTCTGACATTTAACAAATGCAAAAATATGTTAATATTTATTGATTTAAAACAGAAAAAGTTTACTCTGATTTAATGTATGACAGTAAAGAAATAAAAGTTTTTGTGGTTTTTTTCTGAAGTTTATGTAAATATCTGGTTTCAACTGTAATATGGATCAATGGCTGTTATGATGTTATATGCATTCTACATTTGCTTCTTCATTTGTTGTATTTGTAAGTATGCTGGTGTTTCATTTTGTTATTTTCTGGTATTGGGATACTCCAGCAAGCGTTATCTGGCTTGAATTAGGCTATAACAAACATGTATTCTTTACTTTTTAGGTAACTTTGTACCCAACATTCTTGGCTAAATATAATCTAACCTTATATGAGATGATGTCGATCATTCCCAAGGTTCATTTTCTTTTAGTGTACTGATAGTTTTATAATTATTTAATAATATTTCAGCATAAATAGGCCTGTCGTAAACTTGTTGTCATGGTTACTTTCCAACATGTGTAGTCAGGATCATGAGCAGTGATATAGAACTGCAGTGTTTTTATTGTTTTTGAATCACAGTGAACAAACACAATTGCTTCCAGAGCTATCAAAAAAAAAATAATAATAACGATCCCTGTATGATGGTGAGGTTTGATTCTTCCTACTGCACCTTTTAACTTCTTTCCTGTCATCTATTTTCCCCTAGGGAACAGGAAAGGAGTCTGGCGCAGGGTTGGCAACCGGCGACCGTACGTCGACGTGCTGATGGACCCGGTTTGTAGGGGGAGGCTTCAACATGAAGCCGGGCAAGAAACCTCCTACCTGAACTCCCTAATATATATATATATATATATAATATGTGTGTGTGTGTGTGTGTATAAATATAATCTCTCTCTCTCTCTCTCTCTCATGCGTTAATGGCTTTGGTTTATTTCTTTGGTTTCATTAGCAGGGTTGTTCTTAGTCACTGCTTTTTCATTTTTTCATTCACCCTTTTCACTTTTTTCCAAAATGTGTATTTTGCCTGCCTTCATGCTTCATTCCATGTTTCATAAATATCTTTATCAAACATAATTATATATTTCACTCATTCGCCAGCTTTTGTGTTCTATACACTGCATATAAATGTATGTTCATTTGGCGCTAAGGAATTTGTTTTACCTTTCTATCCACCATTAATATGCAAAAAGTAAAAAAGTTTATAAAATCTATATATTTTAAACTCATTTTAAAATGGAATTCTCGTTTTATAATCTTCCAGATTTTTAACAATGCATATAAAGTAATATATTTTAAAAGATTTCTGATTCACTGCTAGTTTCTTTTGTACTGTAATGGTTTTCAACTTTTTTGTTATTACTTTTTTCTTTCTATTTCCTCTTTTTTATGATTGCAGTTCTGAAGTTTTTCAGAACCCTCTCCTAGGCACCTGGCAGCAAGGGTCCTCGGTGGAAAATATAAACTGCTTTTATGAGTTCTCTTTTCTCATTTGAATAAAGTTGCTTATTTAAAATGTTGTTGGCATCTACCTTGTTTCCTTTGTTTATACTTCAAACTATGTCCGTTTGCCGTACAGCTCGAGAAGGCGCTAAATTACGTTTTCAAATTGTTAGTCACAACTCTGATTGTTTCAGTGTCTATACTCTTCAGAGTCTGTTTGCTTCACAGTGCGCCATAAGAGAGCGAGTGAGAGGATAATGAATTTTGAATGGGAGCAGAAGTGGGTCATGAACATAGTTTGAGATATTGGAAGGTTGAGATATAATGAAGGGTAAATCTGTTCTTTTTGATAAGAAACCTATATGCTTTTCAATGCTAAGATTTAACAGGTTAAAGGTGATACCCTCTTCATTTCTCCATGAGTTTGAGATGTAAGAATCATCTACACTTCAAAACAAGAGGACAAGGAATCAAGTGTTGTGGAAGAAAGCTCTGAAAATGTGTGCTTTCATTTTAGTATTGGGTCTAATACCTTTCACTAATCTTTAACTCAGTTCTTAATTAATACTCTTCAAGCATCTGAAATATAGGAAGATCAGCTTTAGGATTTATAATTGGATTTATGAGTGAGAGATGAAGACGGTTCATCAGGTTTGTGTGTCTTGCCTTATCATATCTTTATGTGCTAAAAATGTGAATTAGGGTTTTTCTTCTTCCTAAAACAAATCCTAGAGTCATAAAATAATACCAATAGGGTCTACACCTTTCCATAACGAAACATAGAGAGATGAGTTGGATCAGCCATGTGGTAGTTCTATAGCACAGCATTTTATTTTTAGCCCCATAATATGAAATTTCCAAAATTTTCCTCTGATTTGTTGGCTCTAAGTATCCACCACGGGGGCACGGTGGCTTAGTGGTTAGCACGTTCGCCTCACACCTCCAGGGTTGGGGGTTCGATTCTCACCTCCGCCTTGTGTGTGTGGAGTTTGCATGTTCTCCCCGTGCCTCGGGGGTTTCCTCCAGGTACTCTGGTTTCCTCCCCCTGCTGATTATCTGGGAAACTTTTCCTAATAGCAGTCAAAATGTCATTGTTTGTGTCAAACAAGTTGTGAATTAGTTGTAACATTACAACATGACTTACTCTGTGCTCAAAGTGATGCTCGCAGCTCCAGTGGTTTTCTCTGTGGGTGAATGAGGATGATGCTGAACAATTCCAGGATCTGCTTTTTTTTTACACTGGTTGTTGCGTTAAATCTTACCCAGATACAATAGTGCTAATTTCTGATTGGTTATTGTGTAGCCTCTTTTTTTAATTGGCTGATAAGTGTCAGGCTCGACTAAGAACTCCAGGGGAGACGCGCTTGATTCCTGCCCGGTTCTACAGAGACAGTGGTGCGGACTGATACATTTTGGCCGCTGCGGCATATTTAATATATGATAAATAGTAAGTTTTTTTGCATGAGAAATACAATGTGAGGCGGCAGTGTGTGACAAAAGACCCAAATGCGTTACTGTCACACTCAATGCGTCACACTTGAGAGCCCTGCATATTATACATTGTACTTGTGCACATATAGATAAACATTAAAACTTGGAACAAAGGGAGGAACAAAACTGTCCATCCATATAGCCAAAATAATAATAATAATAATAATAATAATAATAATAATAATAATAATAATAATAATTAAAGCTGCAAGCAGCATTTCCCAGGTTCAAGCGTTTAAGGCCTTTAGGGAGTTTAAGGCCTTAAAGTATTTTCACATACTGTACACAAAGTGACCCGCAAGTTACAGAGTGTGGCACCCGCTCCTAACCTAGTGTCTCTAATACAGAAAAGCTTACCAACGTGTTGCACAATATATGTCATGTGAAGTACTCACCTGTCCAGTTTTCCCTAAAATAAACAAAGTCATATCCATAAAGCGAAGAAACACAAGCATCCAGATGCAGAACGAGTGACCCGCAAGTCACATACACAAAGTGACCCTCAAGTCACATACACAAATGAAGTATATACAGATAATGAAGATTGACAGAAGATGTCCAATGGTAGGGATCTGAAAAGATTTGACCTCAGTTTGACCTCTTTCACATGTTTCCCAGGTTTGGTGTTGATAGCTCATTTAATTCTTGAGTTATTGACATTTTAGTAAAACTGGCTCCTCACAGTCCAAACGTTTTGGGGCCCCTTAAGGACCCTGAATCAAAATTTCGACTTTTTTTTCCATAATTATTGACATTGAGACTCCACAGAATATTACTGCACTGGATTGGTCTCGATCAGGGGAAAAACCTAGGACTAGTTTGCAAAAGTAGGTTTCGGACAAAATGCACTATAGCGAAAAAATTTAATGGCGGAGATGAAATCGGAGATATACGTTTTTTAAGTCATGAGCCAAGGATTCCAATGATATAAAGCACTTGAGATTTGGACATAGGGCTTTTAGGGGTTTAGGGGTTATGGGGACAACCACGTAGCGTGATTTCGCTAATGTTGGGGGCGGGGCTACACGTGAAGTCATCAGAATACCCGCGAGAATCAGAATCTTTCTCAGAATCAGAATCTTTGCACAAAATTGGGTTTTTGGAGTGTTGGTGGCGCTAGAGGGCTTTTTTTAAAAATGGCTGTTTTTAGTGATTTTTCCGTTATAGTGCCACCAAGTAGCCAATCGCCGCGGTTTTTGAACTGTGACCTCAGTTTGACCTCTTTCACATGTGTCCCAGGTTTGGTGTTGATAGCTCATTTAGTTCTTGAGTTATTGACATTTTATTAAAACTGGCTCCTCACAGTCCGAATGTTTTGGGGCCCCTTAAGGACCCTGAATCAAAATTTTGACTTTTTTTCCATAATTATTGACATTGAGACTCCAGAGAATATTACTGCACTGGATTGGTCTCGGTCAGGCAAAAAACCTAGGACTAGTTAGCAAAAGTAGGTTTTGGACAAAATGCGCTATAGCGAAAAAATTTAATGGCGGAAATGAAATCGGAGATATACGTTTTTTACGGCATGAGCCAAGGATTCCAATGATATAAAGCACTTGAGATTTGGACATAGGGGTTTTAGGGGTTTAGGGGTTATGGGGACAAACGCGTTGAGGGGCGCTGAATTGTCCGATTCCGCTGAGACCTTGGCCCTGAGTAACTGTGACCAGTACTACCATCTGACCAAGTTTGAGCTCTCTAGGCCTTACGGTTTGGGCTGCACGATCGTTTCTAGGGCGGAATAATAATAATAATAATAATAATAATAATAATAATAATAATAAAAATCCTAACAAAAACAATAGTTTTCCAGCGCTTCGCGCTTGAACCCTAATAATAATTAAAGCTGCAAGCAGCATTTCCCGGGTTCAAGCGTTTAAGGCCTTTGGATTGACATGACAATATATGTCATGTCATGCTACATATGCCATGCTACAGAGGGTGCCACAACATATGTCATGTGAAGTACTCACCCGTCCAGTTTTCCCTAAAATAAACAAAGTCATTTCCATTAGAGATGAGCCGGATACTTGGCTGAAACGAGTATCCGGTACGGATAAAGCACTTCTGCAGAGTACGAGTATTATACGAGTAATACGAGTCAATATCTGTTCTCAGATTGTATGAAAATCATCATTGGCTAGCTGATTGTGGCAGCATTCTGTGATAGGCTAGTCACAGCGCCCCTCCCCTACAGTGATAGGCTAGTCACAGCGCCCCCCCCCCTACAGTGATAGGCGAGTCACAGCGCCCCTCCCCTACAGTGATAGGCTAGTCACAGCGCCCCTCCCCTACAGTGATAGGCTAGTCACAGCACCCCTCCCCTATACACATACAGATGTATTGTGTTGCTGTGTCTCGCTCTGCTCACTCACAGTCACACACAGAACAGCTCTCTGTCTCTCCCTCAGTCACTCGGGTTCGTGGGTCTTTTCCGTTAACGTTTAGGGTTTCTTCAGCTTTTTACTTCGGGTTGTAACATTAATAATACGTACTTACTAACCAGTAGAGTTCTGGTAAACGTGGGTTCGTTCAGACGTGGTGCTTGCTTGGTAGAATGCGACTCGCATTGCGTCTCTGCCTGTCTTTTTTAAACCTTCAGCTGTCTCTAACCAGTAACCAGACACTGTGTGTCTGACACGTTTTTGCTGTATTTCATAAAAACATAAAGGTAGTAAGCTAGTGTTATAAATATTACAAATTAATTATTATCGGTCAAAGCCCCGCCCATTTCAAGACAAGCCCCGCCTACTTCCGGGTTAGGTCCCACCCACTCCGAATCAGAATCAGAATCTTTGCCTTACGAGTCAGAACAAAATTGGGTTTTTGGACTGTTGGTGGCGCTAGAGGGCTTTTTTTTTTAAAAATGGCTGTTTTTAGTGATTTTTCCATTATAGCACCACCAAGTGGCCAATCGCCGCGGTTTTTGAACTGTCACCTCAGTTTGACGTCTTTCACACGTTTCCCAGGTTTGGTGTTGATAGCTCATTGAGTTATTGACATTTTAGTAAAACTGGCTCCTCACAGTCCAAACGTTTTGGGGCCCCTTAAGGACCCTGAATCAAAATTTCGACTTTTTTTCGAAAATTATTGTCATTGAGACTCCAGAGAATATTACTGCACTGGATTGGTCTTGATCAGGCGAAAAACCTAGGACTAGTTAGCAAAAGTAGGTTTCGGATAAAATGCGCTATAGCGAAAAAATTTAATGGCGGAAATGAAATTGGAGATATACGTTTTTTAAGTCATGAGCCAAGGATTCCAATGATATAAAGCACTTGAGATTTGGACATACGGTTTGCGAGTTATGGGCACAAACGCGCTGAAGCGCCCCAAATTGTCCGATTCCGCTGAGACCTTGGCCCTGAGTAACTGTGACCAGTACTACCATCTGACCAAGTTTGAGCTCTCTAGGCCTTACGGTTTGGGCTGCACGACCGTTTCTAGGGCGGAATAATAATAATAATAATAATAATAATAATAATAATAATAATAAAAATCCTAGCAAAAACAATAGGTTTCCAGTGCTTCGGGTTCCAGCGCTTCGCGCTTGAACCCTAATAATAATAATAATAATAATAATAATAATAATAATAATAATAATAATAATAATAAAAATCCTAACAAAAACAATAGGTTTCCAGCGCTTCGCGCTTGAACCCTAATAATAAAAATCAGAACAAATACAATAGTGTTCCAGCGCTTCGCGCTTGAACCCTAATAATAATAATAATAATAATAATAATAATAATAATAATAATAATAATAATAATAATAAAAATCCTAACAAAAACAATAGGTTTCCAGCGCTTCGGGTTCCAGCGCTTCGCGCTTGAACCCTAATAATAATAATAATAATAATAATAATAATAATAATAATAATAAGAAGAAGAAAAATCCTAACAAAAACAATAGGTTTCCAGCGCTTCACGCTTGAACCCTATAAAAATCATAACGAATACAATAGTGTTCCAGCGCTTCGCGCTTGAACCCTAATAATAATAATAATAATAATAATAATAAAAATCCTAACAAAAACAATAGGTTTCCAGCGCTTCGGAAATTGCGCTCGAAAGGCACTCAATAAATTTGCTTCATTTGAATATGTTTATTTTGTAGCATGCGCGCCAGTGTTGATGTTGAGACCTGATGGATATCGTTGAAACTGGCGTGGTTATTGACAATGTTAGCTTGGAGCTGATTGAGTGTTATAGCATTGTTGGCCAAAACCATGTTTACTATCTCCCTCTCTTGCTGTTCTGTGAACATAGGAGGCTTTCCCCCTTGCCGTTCCTGACCCTCAATCCTATGTAGGAATAAAACAGTATACAATAGTACAGTAATTTCACAGGAAAGGGTAACAGAAGTGCTGATAGTGCATAGAATACAGTACTGTGATTTTTTTGATATGATGATATTTTTACAATACCTATTTTCCAGTCGAAATGTTCTTATCACACTTGCCACTGTGTATCAGCTTAGATTTGGCTGTACTCGCAGTCCAGCCTCCCTCAGCGTCAGGCCGTGGCTGACAACGTGGTCAACCAGTGTTGCAGGTTTTCCTCCTCCTCCTCCTCCTCCTCCTCCTCCTTGTCTTACTCTTTCTCTGACTCTTTCCAAGTGCTTGAAGAACGTTTGAACACCTGCTGCTTTTTATAGTGCTTATACACCTGATTGGTGTGTCTACAATTAAGCAAACAAGTGTTTGCACACCTGATGACTGTGTTGAACCGATTGGTTGGACGGTGCAGTAATTTGACAATCAGTGCTTTAGTATTGCAAGGAAGTGACTTCATGATAGATTTTTGTGTGTAATGTATGTTAAGTGTGTTTAGTGTTTTGCAACAAGTGTGAGGTTGACAATGTGCTTATAGTTGTGCAAATATGGGCTGATGTTTTGCCTCTTGAGTGTAAGGTTTTGCTAATAGTGTACTACTTTTAATTTTAGTGTGTAAGCAATCCAAAAAAAAACTGTAAGAGAAACAGTGTTCTTATGCGCCACCTGGTGGATATTCTGTGAAGCGAAACAAGGTGATTGCTAAGATAGTCCCCCCGAACAGAAGTGCAGAAAACTGCGGTACGCTGTGGCACGAATTGCCGAATGCCGCGGAAGAAGACGGTTAAAGGCTACATCTGTACTTTATACATCACCTCAAGCCAGTATTCAAACAAACAATGTGCGCTCAGAGTATTTCCCATTAAAACGTGGCACATGTCAGGGCTGCCCTCTCTCTCCATCTTTATTTGCCTTGGCCATTGATCCATTGGCCATTTCATTACGATCCTCTACTTTATTTAAAGGCGTCACTAGGAAGATTTTCAGTTCTATTACTGGGCAGCACACATTATTTAGGTACGGTGCTGGGTTGAGTCACCTCATTTGGCTTGGTGTAAGTTAGAAGCCCAGTCATGTTCTTCCTCATCCTATATACCTGCTCTTATATACTCTTCTCTTCCAAATAAAACTTCTTTGTATGTTAAAAATTCTGTTGTGTTTAATACTCTAAAAATCTGGCATCAATTTAGGAAACGTTTCAAGTTTGTAACTGCTTTTCCTTTAGGTCTGTTATGTAGCAATAATTTCTTTCCCCCTTCATGTCTGGATTCTTTTTTCTCAGTGTGGTACCAAAGTTATACACTGTTGTCTTGACTTTTACACAGAGGGATTTTTTAACAGTTTTGCTAATTTGTCGTCATTGTATGGGCTACCTGCCAGCCACCTCTTTAGATATTTTCAAGTTAGGCATTTTGTTCAGAAATGTTTTCCTGGCTTTCCCTCAGCTCCACCTCTCCAACACTGGGAAGGTTTACTTGCATATAAATCACAACAAAAAGGTGCTGTTTCTGAGATCTATAAACACATTAGGGATGAGCGAGTACAGCATTATCTGTATCTGTATCTGTATCTGTTAACCATATGAATTATCTGTATCTGTATCTGTACTCGGAGTGGGTGGGGCATAACCCGGAAGTAGGCTGGGCTTGTCTTGAAACGGGCGGGGCTTTAACCGGTATGTTATTTTAAGCATGCAATTGATATGGGTTGATCAGAAATTGTTATATTTATTGCTGATTAGAAAAATATTTACAGGACAGCATCAGGATTGAGCTTCAGATCAATGGT